>NC_081232.1:5000-305000 GCF_902713425.1 Acipenser ruthenus | reverse complement strand
AGCTTGGTAAAAGGTTAGAATGGAAGGTAGGAAGCACTTTTTAATATAGAGAGTTTAAAATGCATGGTGTAGCCTACCAGGTGACATATTAGGATCTAAAAATCTGGGTCAAAAGAGACTAGATTGCCAGGAGCGAAGAATGGTGTTCTAACAAGAGACGAGTCGTTTCTCGTTCCTAAACTTTTATGTTCTTAATTGTAACGAAATACAGGAAGGATGGATTTTGAAAGCATGTCAGTACTTGTTCTTGGTTGTGTGGCAATATCCAAGTTTGTTTTCACTTGCAGCCCAGCGTCAGTGAAGACCCCCATGCTATTACCACCTCCACCCGGGGTACAGCCTAGGTCATCCTTCTCAATCACATCCCAGATCTGAGGAAAGAATGACAAATATGATTCTCTCTAAAATGAATCAATACACATTTTACAAAATCCTGAGAATCCAAATTAGATAATACACACATACAGTAGAACTAGTTTGGGTTAATTGTAACAGGACGGAGGCTGGTCACGAGCCAACAACCATGTACATTGCAAGCGAGTGTCTTAACCACAATGCAAAAGAGACAGATTCATGTGCAATTGTGGTTATAGAACTTTTAACCCCATCTCATCTCACCTCCAGGACAGAATCCGCATCGGCAGTGTATCACAACCCGTTAGATAAAGCCTTAATGGTAATTTGTTTCTAAAATGTTTCGGTTCGCTGAGGTGCCTGTACCTGGCATCTTTTTTAAAATCAACATTCCAAAAACTTGAATCAATGGGTATATTTTCATGTGATCTTGTTCAGCAAATTTAATTATCTAATTTATCTAACCCATTTTATAATACATCATATTCCAGAATGCTCTATGATTGATACATTTAAACACATACACACACGCACACACACACACACATATATATGTAGGCTTGGACCCCAACATGTTTGTTATAGTGAGAGTGTACTATATATATATATATATATATATATATATATATATATATATATATATATATATATACAGACGTGCTCAAATTTGTTGGTACCCCTCCACAAAAAATGAAGAATGCACAATTTTCTCTGAAATAACTTGAAACTGACAAAAGTAATTGGCATCCACCATTGTTTATTCCATATTTAATAGACATCAGACTTTGCTTTTGATTTTTTATTCAACATAATATTGTAAATAAGAAAACAAATGAAAATGGCATGGACAAAAATGATGGGACCGCTAAATGAAATTTATAATTAAAGTTCGGGAGGAGGGTCAGACACCAATCTCCGCATCACCAAATTGAATCATTCAATTTACACATTAGCTAATTTAAATTGTTAGCACTATAAATACCCTCTTCACTTATCTCTCATTTGCGTTTTGATTTCATCGTAACCCACCACCTCCCCATCTCCACCTTTCTTAATAACAGTTTTTATGATTTATCAAATGGGGGTCTTAGCCTCGTCCAGTTGGCCAGGCAGCTAACCCTCAAACCAAGTTAGGTTTGATGCCAAATTAATGTGTATATACAGCATACTTTTCTGTTAAATCGCATACTCCGCATTCTCTCCAATAAATATTTGTACTAAAACATTTTGTGATTGGTGTTTGTCCCGAACTACTGAACCTAATATTTTGTTGCACAACCTTTAGAGGCAATCACTGCAATCAAACGTTTTCTGTAGCTCTCAATGAGACTTCTGCACCTGTTAACAGGTAGTTTAGCCCACTCTTCCTGAGCAAACTGCTCCAGCTGTCTCAGGTTTGATGGGTGCCTTCTCCAGACTGCAAGTTTCAGCTCTTTCCATAGATGTTCGATAGGATTCAGATCAGGACTCATAGAAGGCCACTTCAGAATAGTCCAATGTTTTGTTCTTATCCATTCTTGGGTGCTTTTAGCTGTGTGTTTTGGGTCATTATCCTGTTGGAGGACCCATGACCTGCGACTGAGACAGAGCTTTCTGACACTGGGCAGTACGTTTCGCTCCAGAATGCCTTGATAGTCTTGAGATTTCATTGTGCCCTGCACAGATTCAAGGCACCCTGTGCCAGGCGCAGCAAAGCAGCCCCAAAACTTAACCGAGCCTCCTCCATGTTTCACTGTAGGTATGGGGTTCTTTTCTTTGAAAGCTTCATTTTTTCGTCTGTGAACATAGAGTGGATGTGACTTGCCAAAAAGCTCTAGTTTTGACTCATCTGTCCAAAGGACATTCTCCCAGAAGGATTGTGGCTTGTCAGTATGCATTTTAGCAAATTCCAGTCTGGCTTTTTTATGTTTTTCTTTCAAAAGTGGAGTCCTCCTGGGTCTTCTTCCATGGAGCCCACTTTTGCTCAAAAAGCGACGGATGGTGCGATCAGAAACTGACGTACCTTCACCTTGGAGTTCAGCTTGTATCTCTTTGGCAGTTATCCTTGGTTCTTTTTTCTACCATTCGCACTATCCTTCTGTTCACTCTGGGGTCGATTTTCCTCTTGCGGCCACGCCCAGGGAGGTTGGCTACAGTTCCATGGACCTTAAACTTCTTAATAATATTTGCAACTGTTGTCACAGGAACATCAAGCTGCTTGGAGATGGTCTTGTAGCCTTTACCTCTACTATGCTTGTCTATTATTTTCTTTCTGATCTCCTCAGACAACTCTCTACTTTGCTTTCTCTGGTCCATGTTCAGTGTGGTGCACACAATGATACCAAACAGCACAGTGACTACTTTTCTCCATTTAAATAGGCTGAATGACTGATTACAAGATTGGAGACATGTGTGATACTAATTAAAGAAACTAATTAGTTTGAAATATCACTATAATCCAATTATTTATTATCTTTTCTAAGGGGTACCAACAAATGTGTCCAGGCCATTTTAAAATATCTTTGTAGAATAAGCAATAATTCATCTCTTTTCACAGCTTCTTTACTTTATTCTATCACATACCAAAGGCATGCAAGTATACATGATAAAATAGCTTTTAATTTCATCACTTTTCAGGAGGAATGAAGCATTATTTCAATGAGCTGTAAGGGTACCAACAAATTTGAGCACGTCTGTATATATATGTATATATATATATATATATATATATATATATATATATATATATATATATATATATATATATATATATATTATACACACACACTTGTAGTTAAAGATTTACATACCCCAATGAAAATATATAATTTCTAGAGATTTAACGAAAACAAAGAATTTTAGGAAAAATCTTCTGTAGTGAAAGTTTTGCTTTTGTGGAGGAGGAAAAAAAGCTACAAGAAATAGATATCTACAATTACTTATTTCAGCAATTTTTTGGCAAAAAATGCTCATTCAAAAGTATTCATACCCTTTGATGCTATGACAGTATTTTCTACATGGTGCTAGAAATTTCAATATGATAATGCAGGACCTAATTCTAGAAAAGTCTAAAAAATGCTGGATTGTAGGTGAACATTCTTAGAGAGTATAAAAGGGTTAGGCATAGGATGATTGCTGTCATTACCAGTAAGTCAATATGGGAAAAAGTAAAGAGCTCTCTTAAGACCTTGGGCAGAACATTATTTATTGTCATAAAGCTGGAGAAGGGTAGAAGAAGTTTTCCAAGCATTTGAGTATCCCAATTTCAAATATTGTTTCTATGTTGGGGCAGCAGTGTGGAGTAGTGGTTAGGGCTCTGGACTGTTGACTGGAGGGTCGTGGGTTCAATCTGAGGTGGGGGACACTGCTGCTGTACCCTTGAGCAAGGTACTTTATCTAGATTGCTCCAGTAAAAACCAAACTGTATAAATGGGTAATTGTATGTAAAAAAATAATGTGTAAAATATAATGTGAAATCTTGTAACAATTGTAAGTCGCCCTGGATAAGGGTGTCTGCTAAGAAATGAATAATAACAATAATATTATCAAGAAGTACAGGACTCATGGTACTGTCACAACGCTCCCTTGGTCTAGAAGAAAGAAGGTTCTTTTTACCAAGAACAAGCAGAAGAATTGTGAGGAAAGTTAATAACAATCCAAGATTGACTGCAAAAGATATTCAAAGTGAATTGGCTGCAAGTGGGACTGGGGTTTCCACACATCAAAATCTACTTCAGAATGGTTAAAGAAGAATGAAATCAAGGTTCTGGAATGGCCTTGTCAAAGTCCCGATCTAAATCTGATTGATAATCTTTGGTATGAGTTGAAAAAGGCTGTGCACAAGAGAAGTCCTCGGAATTTGAATGAACGGGAACAATTTTGCGTTGAAGAATGGTCAAAAATCACTAAAGAATCATGGCAAAAGCTCATTGACAAATATCCTAATCATTTGAAAGAGGTTCTTATTGCTAAAGGTGCCTCAACTAGCTATTAATTTCATTTTCCTTGTCAGGGTATGAATACTTTTGAATTAGCATTTTTGGAGTTTTGCTAAAAAAATTGCTGAAATATAATTGCAGACATCTATTTCTTGTACCTTTTTTTTCCTTGTCCACAAAAGCAAAACTTTTGCTACAAAAGATTTTTCCTATAAATATTTGTTTTTGAGATATTTCTAGAAATTATAAATTTCCATTGGGGTATGTACTACAACTGTGTATATATATATATATATATATATATATATATATATATATATATATATATATATACATATACATATACATATATATATATATATATATATATATATATATATATATATATATATATATATATATATACATACATATATATATATATATATATATATATATATATATATATATATATATGTATACACACACAGACCCTATTTCCGTCTGTAATGATAAGTGAAGTGAAGTGGTAAACCCTTTCTTTATAGAACCTCACCTTGCTCTGTGTCAGCTTGTTCTTATTGTTTAAGAGAAACACAGCTTTATCCACGGCCACGAGCCCCACTTTTGCTCCTGGGTCACCGCTAATTTTGAGTTCAAAAGAATTGCCAGGTCTGTAAATCTTGCCCACGTCAGTAGAACGGTGAGGCTCCACAAGAAGCTGAGGGGACAAGCAAAGAGAAGTCACTGGAGTTGTATTTAAAACCATTCAATTCCAAAATGTTTCTACTAAAATCAGAGGGTAACATTTTACATGAAGTGGCTCTAATTACTTAGTAAATACATGTGCGCTTACACATAATTACAATGTTATTATGCATAGTTACAATGTACTTCATGTGTCATTTTTTTGCATTATATGTCCCTAACTCTAACCCTAACCCTAACCCTCCCTACCTATACAACATCTGATACAATTGTGTACTTCCATATTGTGTGCATAAAGACTTACACATTCAGTACATTGCAATTATGCATAATAACACTAATCTAAAAACTTAGAATCTGTGCCTTAAAAGGAAAGACTAGTAATGTTTATAAAGCTAATAAGGGATAAGCCAATGTCTGTTAAACTCTATTGAGAATTCCTTAATAAAATAAAAATGTGTGCATCTTTCATAGAAGGGTTATTTCACAACCAGTTGGTAAAAGTAAAAAAAATAACTGACTGGATTGCGTTTGTGATGTGTTTTTTCTTCCCCAGAGCTAGCCACTTGTGTGGGATAATACGGTGGAAATACTGAGTAAAAAGTACTTACCTCTCCAATGCAAGAGTCTGTCACGTCCACCCACACTGAATCAGACACTAGTTCTTCTTGGCCACCCTTTTTTACGTAATAGTATGCCACAATTCGGAATGACGGGACCATTGCCTTTGTGACGGTCAGAGACATGGCGATCACAATCTGTCCTACGTCTCGTTTCTTCCTCCCAGTCTGGATTATTCTCCCTTTGTTTATAACCTGTGAGGAGGGTTAATCATGTGGAGATTAAATGAGAGAGAGAGAGAGAGAGAGAGAGAGAGAGAGAGAGAGAGAGAGAGAGAGAGAGAGAGAGAGAGAGAGAGAAGAGAGAGAGCAGTATAGGGTTCTGCAGAGCTACAACATTTCTATGCCCACTTCCAATTCTAAACTTGGTTAGGAGATTCTTTAGGTAGTCTAACTTACTGTACATTTTTAGGTAACACTTTCCATTAAGTGTCTCTAATTACTGTGCATTCATATAGTAGTTGCTTAGTAAATACATGTGTACTTACACATAATTACAAAGTTAATATGCATAATGTGTAATTTTTGATATAATGTTTTTTTTACATGATATAACACTAACCCTATCCCTAAGCCTTTTCTGTTACAATTGTATACTTCTTGGCTGGGTCTCACTTGAAAAAAGAGGTTTTAATCTCAATGTGATTTCCTAATAAAATAAAGGTTTGATAAATATAATGGGCAAAACGATTTACACGTAAAGTGTATTGTAACTATCCATTATAACAGTGAAATTATGTGCAAGCACACATGCATTTACTATGTAAAAATACAGTACTTCGAGACAAGCTTAAAGCAATCTCGGATATGAACCGTTCCAATTTAAACTTTTGTTGAAACTCATTCCAGTCACTGGCTGCTGCCAACTGAAATGAGTGACGACCGAGAACTGTTGATAAGCCTGCGTGGGAACAAGCAGTTTAATAAAATCTTAAATTGTACAATGAAGAAGAGTGCTCCAGTAAACTACAATGGTAAGCAGGCGTTTTCCCAGTTGATTGGAAAGTTGCAATGGTGAGTACATACTTACTAGATATGAAAAATATTCAATGTCGTTTTTTACAGTGCTGTCATCATTCTGGAGATTGATTTCAAAATGAAGGTCTTCTCCCGGAGACATTTCTGCTGCCCTTATATTGATGTACAAGTAGTTTTTGAAATCCATGTTTTTGGGTTTGTATGGGGAAGCTGTCATTTCATTTGATGCCTGTTGATCATTCTGAATATTTGGATCAAAAGTTTTTACCTGCAGACAATCAAAACATGTTGTTCGTTTTTGAAGACTATACCACATTCATAAGTTCATAGCAGGTACAATCTATGGAAGTATTTAAAATATGGAAAATATGGAATTTAGGTAGATATTGATTCCAATTTAAATCAAGTAAGCATAATCATATCAAATAATGTATGGGTTAAGTACTTCCAATTTAATATAGCAAGCATTTTTGTTAGTAAACTATTTAGAAACTTCCAAAAAAATCCTCACACCACATCACATTACATTACATTTCTTATTGGGCCACATTTTCAAAAACGCACACCAGCGCCTTTTAATCTGCAGTCATCATATCATGGGCACACTTATGTTGCTGTTACACTACACAGAGACACATGCATGATAAAAAAAAAATATCTGATTTAGGAATATTTGTTTGAGCCCCAGAGCACCCATGGAATTATTACACTCCACTTATTATCAATCAAAATTTATAAAATATTCAGGTGATGTGCACCTCACTGTTTACTGGTGTGAACGATAAAGCATTAAGCTGCAGTACAGTGAACATATTGTATGATTTATTTATTTATTTCTTAGCAGATCCAGGGTGACTTACAATTGTTACAAGATATCACATTATTTTTACATACAATTACCCATTTATACAGTTGGGTTTTTACTGGAGCAATACAAAGTACCTTGCTCAAGGGTACAGCAGCAGTGTCCCCCACCTGGGATTGAACCCACAACCCTCCGGTCAAGAACCCTAACCACTACTCCACACTGCTGCCCACATGCTGATTACTGTGCTGTGTTTCATTGGCTTTAGTTTCATTTCATGTTTGGTCAAATTATAACGTCTCGTATTTTGTTTTAGAAGATGGTCTTCTGACCAGAACTTCATCGCATGACACCTGCTGGTGAAACGTTGTATTTCAGTAGTAATCTGCGACAAACCAGTTTTTAGTCAGATAACGCCCTCTAGCACAGGACATTTTTCGATATTTTTACACCTAGCCATGGCTACCACTGTAGCTGCAGAATATAGCAAATCTGTCGAAGAATGTGAATTCTGCAGGAGCCTGCGAATTCCATGATTTCCGAGGAATTCCAGTATCCACAGATCTGGACTGCCTCTACCTCTAACCATTTTAAGCATCATCTTAATACGTACAGTGATTTTCAGTTCTTCAATGCCACCTTTTGTGTTAACCACTAGTCTAGCCAGTCCGTTGCTTTGGGTTACTCCATGACTTTCTTCTGGGGTGACTTTCACTGGAATTCCTCTTGCCGGGGTGCCATCAGGATTTGTCACAAAAACCTTTGGGTAATAAAAAGAAATAAACCTTTGAATCTGAAGAAAGATTTGTCACAGAAACCTTTGCCAAGAAAGAGTACTTCATACACACCGTACCTTATGAATTATAATTCAGGCAGGAAACTCCTGCAATAGATCATTTATTAAAACAAACTAGACAAAGTATACATTATACATATTTTACATTACATTCTTTGGACTGTGGCCTCACCTTTTTAGTTACCCCTGCCCATAAATTAGCTCACGGATAAGAGGAGAGGCTGTAATGAATCGTTTCATTGCCGATCAATGGATTGTTTACCGAGCGACAAATAAGAAACTAGCTATTCGAGTGATGATTTAGTTTTGATTGTAAAATAGGAAAACTAAGATAAAAAAGCTATTTTCTAAAACTAAGTTTTCAATCTTGACTTTAAACCAGTATGTCCCAGTTTCCCTGATAGAAAAAGGCAGAATGTTCCATTATTTAGGAGCTTTACAAGAAAATAATGACACCCTCCCCCATTTCTCATTTCTAGTTTTAGTTCTGATGAGAGACTGCTGGAGTCTAACTCATGTATACTGCCATTTTTTAGTTGGTTCTGTTTTATCTGAATTCAACATTAAAATGTTCTGAGACATACAGCTAATAAGGAAATGCCAAATATCCCTGGTTTTGAGAGCATTACCAAGACATCGAATGGCATTCCAGGTTTGAAGTATTTGGAGGTTTTGGTGAAGAGGATTTTATAGGGAGAGGTGACTATCTTGAGTCCACTTGTCTCTGCCTGTACCAAATCACTGCCTGAAAGAGAGAAAAGAAATGTGCTGAACACCAGCGACACTATAGCTTCTTAAAGTGGTGGTAGCTTCCAACATAATTACATGCAGAGCCATTCAATTTGTAGAGTAAAAAGTTATTGGTAAATATATGAAAGAAAATGTCTTGGGAATGTTAAACCACTTCGCTGGAAGTGGCATTGGCAAATGCAGAGTTGCTAAGGCAACTCCACTTTGATTAGGCTCAGAATGCTGAATGATAAGGCATTTACAGTAATGTATGGGGAAGGAGAAAATATGGTAAATAATCAACCACAGTAACCTTGTAAGAGAGGGTAGTTAGTGGTTGGTTGCACCAGAGTGGAGTAACAACTGAATAACTAATTTCTATTATAATTAGTAAGGTAACAGAAACAAACTGTAGTCATGTAGACTCTGAGCCAACTAGTTTAAATACCAGGCATAGAGGCGATGCCAGGGACCATTGCTGTGGCATTGAGGGCTCTCTCCAGGGAAGGCAATCTGATCAGTTGCATATCTCTCTTAATACTCGTGACACGTATTGTATCTAAACAATAACGTTCAATGTAGAATGCAATGCAGGCATTTGGAACTGATAAATGGTAAACATTGTTAAAATGTGAAACATGATCTGGTCTCATCCTTGCAGCATAACAAAGTAGTTAATTCCATGTTCATTTACATTTTTAAACCATACTAGTTGTATGTGAAATTGTGTGAAATCATTTTGTTATTAGAACTAGAAATATGTGGCTCTTGTGCTGTAATGACATGGTTTTAAAAACCTTCAGCTACAGTGGTAATATTACTAGTACCAATATAAGTTGGCTAGTACTCCGTTACAAGGGGATCTTTATATGTAATCTGTAAAAAAAAAATGTGGGGCTCATAAATTGAACCAAAAGACTGGCAAAACAAGAAACAGGGCCACTGATACCCCCTGATAAGAAGTAATAAAATAGATTTTAAAGCCTTCCTTCGTACTACTTTAATAGCTGTTTATATGAAATGTATATTACAGCTTAATTGACGTAAAAGCTATTTAAGCACTTCTCAAGAAACATGCATCAGTTATTGTGGCAGGGCAGAAGGTGTATCGTTGGTGTTTATTTAAGAATGGGTTAAATGTTATGCTTTGTTGTATGGTATTATATTGTGTTTTGTTTTAGTTAAATGTGGTCTGGCAGAGGAGATTTGTTAGGAGAGAGACAGGAGATAAAGATTTTAAAGAACAAAAATACAATTGCTACCCGTGCTGGTGTCAAGATTGGTTTTTGTTTGAACTTTGCTCTGTCAGCAGTGTTTTTGTCTGTCTGTCTGTTTGATTTGATTTTTTAAAATGTAATAAATACACACACCAGCGTTTCAGCTTGCAGTACCTGTGTTTGTGTGTCAACTTCCTGGTCCGGGGACGTTACCACCGAGCCACCCTGCCACAGTTACCTATTTGGTGGTTCATTGTTTGTGAACCCAGTGATTTATCACCTGCTCATATATCAGGATAATCTCAAACACTTACCAGTAGACGTTAAGACGGTGGCCCTGATGTAAATGGAGTAATCAACCAAATCTCTAATATTTCCATTTGTGGTGATGCTTTCGATGTCAGATTTTAATAAACTGACTGTCCCTGTTCCTGAAACCTAAAATCAAGAAATACATAATAATAATTGTATACAGTAGTGTGCAAATGTATTAGAACACACCAAGATTTGTCATTTGTATTCTTTATATACCTGCCTGCATGAAAACCTCAGGGTGTGAGAATTTCAATTTCCGCTCAAAAATCAGTGATATAGAAACAATATGCACTCATGTGTGAAAATGTTAGACAGCTTTGTGCTTTAATTCGGCATCTTAAAACAACAAAGTCTCCTGCATTTTACCATGTGTGGCTCTGTGTTCCTTCTCTCTTACTATTTTAAATGAATTGCATGTGTGGCCTATTAAAGCAATCTATTAAATTAGGGCAATCATTGTCCATCTGCACCAAATAGTCTGGACCAGCGTTCCAATTGGTCGATGCATTAGGTAGCCTGAGATTAGTGGTGATCAGTGTCTGTGAAACTGGCTGTGAGTGTTCAAATTC
The DNA here is from genome assembly GCF_902713425.1 of Acipenser ruthenus. NCBI lineage: Eukaryota > Metazoa > Chordata > Actinopteri > Acipenseriformes > Acipenseridae > Acipenser > Acipenser ruthenus. The sequence continues at coordinate 294,013 of NC_081232.1, read as the reverse complement.
TCGATGCTTGTCTATACTTACATCCACTCTGTGTGGAGCTCTTTGGATAGTTATTTTTGTGCCGTTCACAATGACACCAAAAACCACATAGGCCACTCCCACCACATCCTCGCCATACAGGTAACTAAAGAGAAAGGGAAATTAATTAAAAAACAAAAAAAAAAAAAAAAAAACATTTGTTAACTGTGGCAGGGCAATAGTGTGTGTGTGTGTGAATGTAAGGCTGGCAGAATGCAAATCTGTCCCTGCCAGCAATCACAGGTGTGGCCATTCCCCAATTAGGTAATTGATGCATTAAGTACATTTTAACTATGCATAATAACATTGTAATGATGTGTAAGTGCACATGTATTTACCATGTAACTCTATGCACAGTAATTAGAGACACTTAATTTAAAGTGTTAATGACGTACAGTAGCTAACATGAAAAAGTCAGATAATTGGAATATAACCCTAACCCTTTTCTGATACAATTGTGTATTAACATATTTCATTAAAAAAGATTGCATAATAACATTGTAATTATGTGTAAGTACACATGCATTTACTAAGTCTACATCTACTACTATGTAGTAATTAGAGACACTACATGGAAAGCGTTCCCGGATGTTCATCATTAAGGAGTTTGAAGATATTACCCACCGAGCAACAATCGTCACTTTAAGTTCATTATCATCCACATGGAAGAACTTTTTTTGAGGATTCAGCTGGACTTCAAAACTTGGGAGCACTGAAATGTAATAACATGTGTTCTTATTACAGGGCATTTCTGTTCATTTTAATACATTTATTGCAAGTAGTAGTTTCTCCTCTCTTAACATTAAAACCTAGATTTACCAGACGTCCTGTGAAAACTGAGATTTTCACGGTTTTCAATCTTCATTTCCCGGTTAGAAACAGTAAAATTGTTAAATCATTTTGGTTTTGCTATTTTGTATTCACCGTTTTTAGAACAAAAATATAGCAGTGTGCTCAGCAACTTGACAACACAGTCATTTATTATACACAAATAAAATAAAGAAACTTATGGGTTACTTGTTTAATAATTATGATTATGTGTTTACTAATTAATATCCTGTTTAACTTCCTGGACCTTTTTTTTAATGAATTCATTTTTAATCTTGGAGTGCCACCTGCAAGTTAGCCTTTTAATATAGTCTTTATTGTGATTAACACGGTCATTTTCAGAACCGATATACAATATATACATAAACTCAATGTTTCATTTTAAAATGATGAGTGTGTTCGTATATAGTTATTTTAACTGCTTCAGAGTTGCTACAGCTTCAATGAACTGAAGAAACTCTAACTACTTCTTAAAAGTAACACGTATTTCCACGTGCATTACTAAAAAATACTTTGGATTTAACTTGTTTTTGCAACCGCGTTATTTGAGGGAACAATCTGATTGGCTAGTGACATTACAGAAGGGATACATCTCATACACTGCGCTGGGGGAATTAACCCAGGACAGAAGTGCACGTCACCTATAAGGATATGTTGTGTGAGTTTATAGTTATACAAATATAAACATTTCTATGTTGTGGAAAACTCTAGTATAGTATAAGAAAATCTAACTATTTTCTTGGGGAGAAAGGCTGTGCTGAACATCACCAGTACACTTGCCCCATTTTAAAGATGTATATATTGTGTTTTGGAAGGTAAATGCTGTTACAGTAAATCAAGTCTAATTGGACAGGCCAAGCATACATGTGGAAATGTGTGTGATTCAATGGAAACCTGGCCTAATTGGAGGGGACAAAAAAAACTGTATGCGGAATGTGGTCAGGTTAGATTGGATAATTAATTGGCAATCAAACCTGGCTGACTGATAAAGTTAGTTCAGTCAGGTAACTCATGCGATAGATTATGTATTAAAGCTTAGACTAGAGAACACTAATACATTCTACATATTTTACACTTCATTCTTTACCCTTTGGCCTTGTCTTTCAAGGTACTCCTGTCCACGAATTAGCTCACAAATAAGTGGAGAGGCTGACCGTAGGGGAGTAGGATAGATGCCCCTTTAGACGAAGTCAATCTGCCAATGGAGGCTGTGGAGGAGGAGGTAAACTCTGGCTCACAGCGGGACGTAATGGATTAAGGTGAGATAGAAATCCTTTCCTTGCCGATCATTGGATGTATTTTTTATTGAAGGACGAATAAGTTACTAGCTGTTCGATTGACAATTTGTTCTGGTATTGGTGAGTTCCCTGCCTGAATCACCATTTGCTTAATTTCAGAGCAGGATGTTGTGTTGAGGACAGTGACTGACGTTGTCTTGTAGCAATGCAACACAAGAGTGTGTGGACCTGCAAATGAGGTATTGTCCCGTGTACCTGCATGGGTACCATTTCACAGTGGAACCCAAAAATAAATTGGAAGAAAATGTAAAATTTGAACCACAAAAATGTCTTACCGTACTCCTTCACTTCAAATTCGGATACAAATTCTGATTCTTTCTGGTGATATTTAGAAATCACCTTCCAAATTCCCACACTAAAAATAGAAAGAAAAATTAAGTTATTAAGTTTAAATATTTTTTAAATAAAAGCAGGAGGGAAATGTAGCTGCCTGGATGCACACGGTGCTGTTCTAAGAATTACAGTATTGTAATAAACCAAAATATTTAATAAACCAAAAAGGGGAGTATTGATAATATTAGCAGTGTATATACAAAGTAAAGGAATTTTAAAATGTTGGTTATCACTTGTTTTAAGGAAAAGGGCACTGCTACTTACTGTGTATTTACATAGTAGTTACATAGTAAATACATGTGTACTTACAGATAAATATAATGTTATTAAGCATAGTTGCAATGTACATATTTTTGCACGATATATGTAAGTACACAATTGTATCAGAAAAGGGTTAGGGTTAGGTTAGTATTAGGGTTAAGAATGCAAAACATTACACATTACACATTGTAATCATGTGTAAGTACACATGTATTTACTAAGTAACTACTATGTAAATACACAGTAATTCAAGACACAATGTAAAGTGTTACCCAATAAATCCTCACCCTTGTACAAAAAAGAAAAAAGAAACATTATCTGCTATTCTAAAACTTACTTCACAACCTCAGGAAGTTTATAGCTGTAGGAAACGATACCACTACTAGCCACCCTGGTTACTTCCTCGAAAACAATGTTGTCTGGATTCTGAAACACAAACAAATCAAAAACAAAATGCATATAATCTATTTCAGAAAAACCTCAGAACACCACATCAAACAGTTCATTAAATACTTCACATTCATCATAATTAAGACCCTGTGTGAATCACGATTCCACAGACTGCGTGGAAATCGTGAAATTAGCCCAATACTGAGATTTATTTCAATATTCTTAAGAAATAAAAATGTATTATTTGTATTTCATACAAAAAAAAATCACATTAAACTGTACAGCTCTGCTGTGTGTACTATTCACCATGCACATAGTGCTATGCAGTGATTATGTCATTATTATTATTTATTAGCAGATGCCCTTATCCAGGGCGACTTACAATTAATACAAGATATCACATTATTTTTACATACAATTACCCATTTATACAGTTGGGTTTTTACTGGAGCAATCTAGGTAAAGTACCTTGCTCAAGGGTACAGCAGCAGTGTCCCCCACCTGGGATTGAACCCACAACCCTCCAGTCAAGAGTTCACAGCCCTAACCACTACTCCTCACTGTGACCTATATGCATTCTAGGCGGGAAATTAAAATACTACACACTGTAAACAAGAAAACGGATGTCTAAAAAGCTGAAAACGTGTCTGCAGCAGATCGCGTAGAGCCACAGCGATGGAGGTAAGTTCTTCTGTACGTCCTGCAACGTTGCTGCAAATTACTTTCGAAAATCAGCTGTTGACAGGCATTACATTTAAAACTGCTTCAGTTTAAAAACGGTTTACTTGATAAAACCATCATGCCTGTGTCAGTACAATTGACTTTTTCAAAAATGGTGTTTGTGCGTGAACCAAGATGGCCGCCTGACGAATTTTTTGGAAAAAACTTTCAAAATCTTCTTCTGGAGAACTGGTGAAGTTACTGATTTCAAACTTGTCAAATATCAAGAACTAAACCCACTTCTTCCAGTAATTGGTTAAGTGTTTAATACTGGTACTGTGGCTTGGGAGCCATAAAACTGCCTGGCAGTTCTAGTTATTATTTGTTGAAGATAACCTTTCAAAAACCAAGATACTAACCTTAATCATAATTGTCACTGAGTTGTTGGTCGATGCCAGGGCTTGGGTCATGGCAAAAGTTCTGATGTGAACTGAAACAGTACAATAAAATCAATACCTCTCTCATCTCTTACCTTTTTCAAACAGAAATTGTTCAATCATTAACTAAAATGAAACTATGTAGAAACACAAGCCAAATGCCTTACATAAATCCCAGCCCGATACTGTCCAGTTATGAACCCAGAGATTATTAATTATGCTATTTTCTGCACCTCTCAGAAATAAACACCTTAGAGTTTTAATATCCACAGTTGTATATTCTCTCAAGCTGTCATCTTCCAAGTTGATTCTTGCTGCATTTTGTATATTGCCCATTGACATTGCCTGAGAAGCAGTTCAACAGATTAAGTTCAGAAATGAATGGTATCACTTCCTAAGATTTTGAGGGTAAATATTTGCTCCACTTTTTTTTTTTTTGCAAAGTGAAATTAAAAAAAAATGTTAATTTAAGAAACAATACACTGAGTTGTTTATTTCTAGTTTTGAAATGGTAAAATCAAATCAATACCTCTATTTTATCTTACCTTGTGTTGTTACTATCCTTGCAATATTGAGCACAGTGTAATAAACCACAGTGAAAACATGGTTCAGAGAGGTATGGTAAAACATTAAAAACCAATAAGCTATGCACAGTATAACCATGGGGAAAAAGCATGGGAAATCTGAAAAATTATTGTTATTATTATTTCTTAACAGACGCCCTTATCCAGGGTGACTTACAATTGTTACAAGATATCACATTATACATTATTCAGGTATCACATTATTTTTACATACAATTACCCATTTATACAGTTGGGTTTTTACTGGAGCAATTTAGGTAAAGTACCTTGCTCAAGGGTACAGCAGCAGTGGCCCTCACCGGGGATTGAACCCACGACCCGCCGGTCAAGAATCCAGAGCCCTAACCACTACTCCACACTGCTGCTTGTACTGCAGTAAACTTTTATAAGGGTAACAAACATCAAGTTGCTTAAAATAGAAATGAATGTAACAACTTTTGCTTCTACCCTTCTGACCAATTAAGCGATCTTTGACTGTCATCATCTGTCAGATAGGACTGTGACTTTAGGAATATAGGTAAGCTTGGGTTGAAATCAGAGAGTGTGTAGATGGAACTGTATTGAATAAAAAGCAAAAGGCCCAAAACAAAGTCAAATCCTTTTGTCTAAAGAACACTGCAATGACAGCAGATCAAGTGTATGAAACTCTATTGCGCCTGAGGAAATGAAAAACGAGCCATAGGCATTTTCAATCGGGAAATCACCATGACAGCAAGGAACTCAATGTGCAAATTAATTCTGTACATTTCACCAGTAACACTTTCCTAAAGTGTCTCTAGTTACTGTGCATTTACATAGTAGTTACATAGTAAATACATGTGTACTTACACATCATTACAATGTTATCATGCATCGTTACAATGGACTTAATGTGTACATATTTTTTGCACGATATAACCTTAATCCTATCCCTAACCCTCTTCTGATACAATTATGTACTTACATATATCGTACAAAAAGGTTTAGACGTTAAGTACAATGTAACTGCATAAAAACTTTGTAATTGTGTGTAAGTATACCTGCATTTACTAAGTAACTACTATGTAAATACACAGTAATTAGAGACACTTAATGTAAAGTGTTACTATATATATACTTTACTGATAGCTCCTTGCAGATATCTAGATTCTACACTTAGGATGGATAAGCACTGTATTATATAATGTTAGAAATCCTTACCTGTTTCAGATGGGTTGTAGATGGGTTTGTCTGTCTGGGTGAAAATGTACCCAGAGTGGAAACTCACCATGACAACATGCTCTAGAAGGAAATGTGGGGAAATAGCTTGCAGATAAACATATTGCTTCTCACGAGGGTTCGCCTGCAACTGATTAGCAGAAATCTGTGGAGGGGGAATAATGTTTGAGATTTATTTTTAAAAAAATGTTTTCAGGTTAAAAACATCCCTGAAAAATATCAAATAAAAAATAAAATCTATATAATTGACATTACAATTTGCAGACCCGCGACAGTCATTGTACAACTTGCAAAATAAAACTTCTATCTAAGATTGGATTTAAGGTCAGTCTTGGGTGATTCCTGGCCTCATTGTCTTCCCACAAGACTAATCTCCCTGTGCATTTTCTATGGGCAGAAGAGCATTGCACACAAAGGGACAGGTAACCTGGGGTATTTGAATGTTTGGTCAGTCAGGTCTGTACTATTTATTTAGATAAGATACATACCTCAATAGTTTTCAGAGCCTGGAAGTTGTTATTTGAATTCAGAGTCACTGTTCCTCTGTAGAGCTCATGAGATTTCTTTGGAAAGTTTAAGACCACTATGTGTGCCTCTGTGTCGCCAGAGAAGTCATGAGACTCAAGAAGCACATTCTCCTTGGTGCCAACCCGCAATATGTTTGGAGTCAGCATGACAAAACTGGAGGGAAAAAATACCACTCAGACAAATAGCATGTGACCAGGCTTGAATAGGAAGTACAGCAAAACCTCCCACATCAGTCAGGAAACTCATGTGCTAGATTATTTATTAAAACAGAAACTAGACATTCTGGTTTGGCTATTTAAATCATTCCGCTATTCCATATGCGGAATGTGGTCAGGTTAGATCTAAGGAACAATAGACAACACTGTTACATTATACATATTTTACACTAAATTATTTGGCATGTGGCCTTGCCTTTCGAGTTACCCCGGGCCATAAATTAGCTCACAGATCAGTGGAAAGGCTGACAGTAGAGAAGCCATGGGCAGGGGGGCAGAATAGCTGCCCCCCCCCCCCCCGTTAGACGAAGCCAAAAAGCAGGTGGAGGCTGGGGAGGAGGAGGTGAACTCTGGAGCACAGCGGGGGAGTAATGGATTGAGGTAAGATACAAATCATTTTCTTGCCGATCATTAGATGTATTGTTTATCAAAGAACAAATAAAATACTTGCTATTCGACTGACGATTTGACCTGGTATTGGAAGCACCTAAAATATGCTTGATGATTATGTGACTTAATCTATGCTTAAAGGCAGTTCCCTGCCAATTCCAAATTTACCACCCACCACTTGAAACCATAAACATTACTCTAATGTTTATTCATGTGGACCAGGTAGAACTTGCTAAACTCCTTCCAGAAGATATATACGTTAAACTATATTATGCTTTGAAACACATCCTAAAAAGTACTGTGAAACCTACATTTTTTTAGGCATACAGTGCTCTCAACTGCATTTAGTTATAATGCCCCCAGATTGTGGAAATACTGCCTTTTTCTATTGGAGATGCTGCTTTATATGTCAAGATTAAAGACTTACAGTACTTTTATAGTCTCGCCTTTTGAACCTGACTTACAAATATACTTTCTTTTGTATCTATTTTATTTGCTTATTTCTTCTTCTTCTTCTTCTTCTTCTTCTTCTTCTTCTTCTTCTTCTTCTTCTTATTATTCTTTTTGTTTTAACAGAAAGCACTTTGAGATACTGTAGGATGAAAGGTGATACATTAAAAAGAAACTGAAATGAAAATACGTAAGATCATATGAAACACAAGCCAAATGCGTTACATAAATCCCAGCCCGATACTGTCCGGTTACGAACCCAGAGGTGAGTTATTTATGATGCCATTTTCAGCACCTCTCAGAAATGAACACACTAGAGTTTTAATATCCACAGGTGTATATTCTCTCAAGATGTAATCTTTCAAGTTGATGCTTGCTGAGAAACAGCTCAACAGATCATTAAGACTGTGGGAATAATTTCTAGTTTGTCCAAGACATATTCAAGTTGTATTGCACTGGATTTTAATATTCTTCACTACTGACATTTTTTTTAGTAATTGAAATCAGACTTTGCTAGGAACTATAAATATAGAATAATGTATGGGCTGCAGTGCATTACAAGAAAATAATTCATCGAGGGGTTATGTGAAATCATAAACCATAAGAGCAAAGCAGAACCCTGAGGTTAAATCTTTCCTCAGAAGGCACTACATCTATTTTGTATATTATAGGGTAGCAGTGTGGACTAGTGGTTAGGGCTCTGGACTCTTGAACGGAGGGTCATGGGTTCAATCCCAGGTGGGAGACACTGCTGCTATACCATTGAGCAGTGTACCTTACCTAGATTGCTCCAGTAAAAACCCAACTGTATAAATGGGGAATTGTATGTAAAAATAATGTGTAAAAAATAATGTCATTGTATGTAAAAATAATGCAATATCTTGTAACAGTTGTAAGTCACCCTTGATAAGGGTGTCTGCTAAGAAATAAATAATAATAATTTAAAACATATGATAAAATATGCTGTTGTTCAAGATATCTATCAATGCTATTCTGAATAGACAGTACCATTCTGGGTTTGTGCTCTTTTCGTAATGTTGAATTCAGAACAGTATAATATTTAATCTTTATGTCCTGGGAAGCAAAGTTACTGGTGCTTAAACAGACCATATTGTGCCAGGTTCATACTCACTCTTTTTTTTCATTAAGCAGCAAATTACATTTGCTAAGTTTGTATCATGCTTTTTGGATTTTTGTGCTCTCTGACCTATTGTTAGATAAGATTGTACCAGAGCCAAATCAAATGTGGTTTTCTTTGATGCAGTCGGCTGGGTGTTGAAAATGGGGCATCATATTAATGGTCAAATACGTGTAACATAACTTTTTTTTTTAGCATGGGTCACAGTGTAAATATAGTTACTATCCATGTAATATTATATAAATAATATGTATTTTAATAATGATGTCTTCAGGATATTGTTGTTACAATGTGGTATGATCGCCTTTGTCTTTGCATGTCCATGCTTTTAGCTCCCACAGGTCATGGGATGTCAATACTTGAAAACATTTAATGACATTTTTTTTAAAAAATCAATAAATTGATGGTGACAGTACTTGAGAAAAGCTACCAATATGAAACAGCTTCCAAACGTTGTCCTAAAGTTTTAAGTTGTAAATACATTCGATAGCTTTGGCTGTGTTGCATATTGTAGCAATATCATGCCCAAGAGTAACAGCTCATGTGTAAAGTGCATGTGTAGTTCTCAGACTCGTTGTATAAGGAATAGAGGCATACTTACATAGTGTCACAGAGTCCAATGAAAGCCAGGACCAGCAGCCCATGGTAGAGAGTGGCCACTCTCATGATGGCATGGATAGTGTCTGAAACCTCACTCTCAATAAGATCTGTTTATAAAGAGTTAAGCTGTTAATGTATAACAAAACTAGACTCAGGGACATGCTCTTTCTCCATTTCTATCCAAACATTGACTTTACTGCAGATATTTATTCTTTTTATTCTTTTGCCAAGAATAAACCCATTGAGACCATCATTAAAAACAACATTGCGCATTCAATCTGGGATCAGAAACATTTATCCTCCAGCAGTTGTTGGAACCGACTCATTAAAGTACATGCAATCTGAGTCATTGTTCTACGCTTAGCTGATACATTTGGGTTATTTATCATATCCCGTATAGTCGCAACCATACTTTTCCATGCCATAGGGACTAAATGCAACTAATGCTGATTGGCCAACACAAGACCTTCTGCAAGTGTAAGACTAGATCAGAAACTGTGCCTAGGTATATTAACCTGTAACATCAAGCCTAGGTGACCTAGCAACAGACCTATTACAGTTTTATACACAAGGAGTACCCAGTGCAGTTGCCTTCTGCAGTTCATCAATATCCCATTTAAAGAAACCAGTAACTGACAGTGATGGGGTTGAGGGTGGCATTCTAATACAAATCTGGTTTAGCACAGTTTGTTTTATTTCTATCATCATAATCAAAACAAGGGAAAAATACAGGTCTTAATAACATGATTCCTACTTGCACCTACTTTTTTTTACTAGCGGAAAACAAAACCAAGTCTTTGATGTATTTTCTTTGAGATAATTGAGATATGCAAATCAAACTTCAGCAATGGTTCCAACCAGATCCCAAGATATTTAGAATTATCCACCACTAAGAGTCTATGGGCAGGATTTTCAAAAGGTCATAAATGATCACCCCGTGTTTATCAACAAATCATTATGTATCATTGATTTTTGCATTTTTAAGCGGTCATTATTAAATAATCATGCTAAAGTAATTTCCAAAATGAAATATATTTGTGAAATACAGTTTTTCTTGCGACTCTGTGATGCTGATGATACAGAGAGAGTGTACAGGACCAGGATTAATTTCTTACAAACTACCTAGGTAATTCAATACTTGCAGTTATTATTATTATTATTATTTATTTCTTAGCAGACACCCTTATCCAGGGTGACTTACAATTGTTACAAGATATCACATTATTTTTACATACAATTACCCATTTATACAGTTGGGTTTTTACTGGAGCAATCTAGGTAAAGTACCTTGCTCAAGGGTACAGCAGCAGTGTCCCAACTGGGGATTGAACCCAAAACCCTCCGGTCAAGAGTCCAGAGCCTTAACCACTTTTCCACACTGCTGGCCTTAATCCTTACACTATCAGAGCACTAGAGCGTCCATTTTGAAAAGAAAAAGGACGTTATATATTTAGTTTAGGGGGAAGTCGGGCAAACCCGTTAACATATACTGATTGTGTAATTCTAGCGTAATTCGATTTTGCGCCTCGCAGACTAGCGGAGGCTGCAAGACTCTGCTGGAAGCAGACATTTTCTTTGTAATTTCATTACAATGTTTTGTGATTTCTCTTTTTATTTCTTCTTTTGATTCTGGACTATTATTTTTATATTATTATGTTATAGTAATCACCTGTCAAAGTAACGTCTTTATGTTTTTATTGAAGCCTCACGAAACCTGTTAATTGTGGTACTTAATGTCATAATTTCCAAGCTAAGCAAAATCACAGCGAATGAAACACCTACTGACTTTGGTTACCATTATCTCTGCTCCACTCATTCATGGTGTCATCAGCTGAACTGGTCAGCGATGACTTATAAAAGGTTTCATGGTCTTGCAAAAAAGAACACCTGTCAAATACACAAAAAGGTGAGTGCTTTATTACAGTATTTTGTGAGCCTGTGAAAAATGAGCATAGAAAAGTAGTAAACTTTGTTATTTAAAGTGATGGTTTATCAATGACTTGAACACATTTTGATATAGAATCACAACACAAATCTATGCATGCATTAAAGATACACTGAATCAAAGACGGAGCCCACACATCTCAAAGTTCATAGTAAATTGGATCATTTCAAAAAATAGAAATTATTTCTCCCAGTAAATGATTTGAAAAAACAAACTTTGGAGATAATGACCGTTGTGCCATCTGAGATATCCAAGGACAAATGTGATAGTGTGTTTATCCTTTTCAGTGCAAAAGTAAATAGTTACTCCCAGCCCCCTTGGTGTGTCACAATATGAATAGGAACGTAACATTGTTCCATTAAAATCTTTAACATTTTCACTGTCAAGGGAAGACAATCCACACATTTCAACACTGAGAATCCGCAATGAATGATTTATTGACTGCAATTGCAGATGATTTAATGAACTGTGATGGGTAGCCCCTCCTCGAGGCTCTAAGCGGTTGACTCCCGTTTCAGCTTCCCAACGCGTGACTGAGAAGCCGAAATAAAAGAAGCAACATGAGAGAATAACACACGGAGCCTTTATGCGCTTGCTGATGACGTGTTGGTTAGGGGCACATTCTCCTTCCAGAAAATCTACCAAGTTTACAATTATTATTTTATTTATATACATTTAGAGTGCCAAAATGTTTTAAACGCTCATTTTCAGTAATCCCCAGCAACAGTTCAGGAGAACTGAAGACCAGTGGATGGCCTCAGATCCCATGAAAAAAGCCAATTGTCTCTTTACACCCTCTAGAGGTCAAATGTCAACCCTTCAGGTTTCCACATGAGCTCATCAAGCATATGGCTGGTACGATCTGCTGTAGTGTGATGAGGAGAAACAGTCCCTTCTGTTTTTCCTTCCCTAACCCACAACCCATAAAATCTTTGTCATATCGATCACTGATGTCCAGACAGGAAACTCATGTGATAAATTATTTATTAAAACAGGCTACTGCATTTTTGGCCTCGCCTTTCGTGGTACCCCTGTAAATTAGCTCACAGATAAGCGGAGAGGCTGATCGTAGGGAAGCCATGGGCAGTAGGGCAGGCTAGCTTTAAAAACAAAACCGAACCATGCTGGACAACCAAGCAGCCATCATCATCATCATCATAATAATAATAATAATAATAACAATAAGAATTGATCACAAAGGCATGTGGTTAAACATCAAAATAATTTCAAACATACATCATGTCCTCTTTATAATTATTATTTATTTCTTAGCAGACGCCCTTGTCCAGGGTGACTTACAATTGTTACAAGATATCACATTATTTTTACATGCAATTACCCATTAATACAGTTGGGTTTTTACTGGAGCAATCTAGGTAAAGTACCTTGTTCAAGGGTTCAGCTGCGGTGTCTCCCACCGGGGACTAAACCCACGACCCTCCGGTCAGGAGTCCAGAGCCCTAACCACTACGCCACACTGCTGCTGGGGATGTGTATAGCTGTGCAACCGTTGTAACTTCAATGAATGAACCAAGCATAATAGGTGGTTGCATTTTCCAACGTGGATGCAAAACTCAATATATCAGAACGTCAGAAAATGCTATTGGGATACATATGTTGACGACGTGTAGGGTTGTACTTTTAAAAGGATCAGTGCTCATCCTGCGCTTAGTTTCGGGTAAAGATCTGGTCCTGTTCCAATGTAATGTGAGTCAGCAGTAAAAACACATTTGAGGATACACAAGTAACCACATTATGGAGTTATGTTGTATAAGCAAGTAGCAGGATAGCATCAGGAATATAACTCAGAGCTAAGAAAGCTGCAGTTTAAAGCATTGGTGCACACAATTATTAACAAACAAACAAAAAACAGGAATAAATAAACAGGCACAATGGCCAAAATATTTCCTATCTTTAGTTTAATGATTGACCCTTTTGAATGCAAGCAGGATTATGTCATACCTTCACTACAAAGCACCTCCATATTAATTAAAATGTTAAATTGGAGAGAAAACTGGTGGTAAAATAATTAGGCACAAAAAACAAAATAAAACAAAAAAGATAATAGTTGTACATATTTCTTCAGCAAAAAATGAGCATCAGTAAAGTAAGTAAATGTATTAATAAAACAGAATAAAGTAAACAAGTTGAAATGAAGCCATTTGCACATGAAGTACATTGTAACTGTGCATAATAACATTGTAATGATGCGTAAGTACACATGTATTTGCTATGTAAGTATTATGTATGTGCACAGTAATTACAGACACTTAAGATAAGCTAACAGGTCTTTAGAATCTTGAAGCTTGCTATAAATGATTGTGTACATTTCAAGCAACCTAAACAATTCACCTCCAAATATAACCTAAATACACATTCAAAAAAGTTTTCATACACACCAAAAAAAAAACATTTCTTTGTTTGTATAACTGTTGCCACAGTGAGTTACAACACAGATACAGGGGGTTCCTTGGAAAATGTCCTCCTTACTGCAGACTTGTGGGTCAGCTACATCTGTGAAAAATCCCCTGAAGAACCATCAGGTGGCATGTTTCTTTAGAACTTAAACACCCTGGCTGTGCACCAGATGGTGTTGTTTCAAATCCATGTGGCACTGGATCACATTTTAAACAGCACATAAGAACATAAGAAACTTTTGAGAAGGAGAATAGACTTGTTAACACAAATTACAAAGGACAGAAGTATTTTTAATGTTCCCATTTGGATCTTATTACTTCACCTGGTAGGCTGTTCCATGCATTTCTAACTCTCTGTGTAACTGAAGCTAACTCTTAGATCCTAAAGAAGAAAAGAAAGATATACTGATCAGACAAAGAAATAGTGACAATTACATAAAACCAAAATGTAAGTCATACATTTGTCAAATCTTAAATTAAATGAGACAATCACTAATTTGTCTATTTTGACAACGTTCTAAGTGGTTTGATTTCACCTGCACAACAAATCAAAACTGAAGCAATGGGGTGTTTTAATAAATTTGCTCTACTGTATGTGAAAAACGAAATTAGTTGACAGAAAGGCAACTTTGATTCGAATCCGAGTCATAGCACCTGTGCACAGAACAGAAACGGTCCACGAAGCAGTGACCATGCACACTGCAAGGGCGCAGCATAAGGGCGCAGCATAACTGCTATGCATTAGATAATATATATGGACACCAAAAAAAAAAAAATCACATTTAACTCAATGAAAAACACAATAATTAACGGTTAAATTACATTTTTAATTTCTAGGTGCCAGCAGGGAACACCATTACTGTACATTAAAGCATCAGGATACGTCACCTACTATATTACAAATGCAAATGGGAAAAGAAAATACATGCAGTACTTTCAGTATTGAGCGACAGTCATTGCAGTTTATGGCGGCTGGGAAAGGGTTAAATTACCTTGAACTTTATTTCAGTCCGCTTTATTGTCCTTGTTTGTTTGATTTGGCCGCAAGCAAAATTAGTGCAAGACAGAAATGTGTAGTTCATGTTAGGTTTGAGTTAGGACTTTGGAGTTTACACTAGTGGGGTTCCCGTAGCTAAACCAGGAACAGACCATAATAACAGTGAGTAAGTCAGAGAATCAGAGCGCCATGGAGAATCCGCCATTAAGCAGTACATACCTTAGTGTTCCTGTTTCTCGTGCTCCTCCAGATAGAGAAAAAAAGATATGTAAATAAATGATTGTTCATTTTGAAGCCGGACCCACGTTGATCATTTCAACAAGTACTATACTGGTAATATTATAGCATTGCATAACCTTTCGATTGTGTCTCCATCTTCTGACACATCTCAGATGCTTTCTCTTCAGCAAACGTGGGCAGTACTGTGTACAGTTGGTACAAAAAACATCGAATCCAAGTCACTCCCCCCAAATTTGAAATTTTATGTTGGCCACAAAGGTACGACTTAAATACGAGTAAATAGCCTCCATAATATTATTTCTCCCTACAATCCCTCTCAACCCCTTCACGCCTCCACCACCAGCAGATTAGCTGTACAATGGTACAACCGCAATGTTCTGGTATTAAACCCACCACCCTCTGGTCAACAGTCCAGAGCCCTAACCACTACTCCACACAGGTATAACGTGTAACTCTCAGGACTACAACATATTATAAGCAAACAGTACAATTGCAATGCCATGAAAAAAAGCATTTATTCACAGGATTTTTATGAGCAATAATGCGCACTACTCAATTATTTTCTCCAAATAAATATTTCTAAATAAAATTGTTCTTCATTTCATTATTATCATTTTCAATTTCTCCCCTATGCAATGATCTGCGTTTCCAACCTATACGGCAAAGTATGATGGCCCAGCAATAAATTGCAGTGTGTTTGTCATGTTTACCTGATCACAGGCCCAGAAAGACACTTCAGTATGATGGTCCTTAAAGGGTTAATAAGGGTCCAATGCCAAGGATTTTATGCCACTAAAAATAGTTTTACGTTTTAATAATGTGTTTTTAAAACTGTAGGGAGGGAATTGTGCTATCTTTATGATAATGAAACAGACAATTCTACTTAATATAATGATTTGAATATAATTATTTGAATTACATGGTTTATTGATTAATAATATTGATTATTCTTGACAGATGATTGTATCCATTACATTACTTGGTTATTCAAGATACAGAAATATCACAATTATTGGTAGTAACCTAACTTACAGTTTAAAATAGTAATGAACCAGTTTACCTTTTTAACTGGTAATGCTTTTTCAGACAGGTCACAGAGGAGATGTTTCTTCCATTCAAGACCCAAGAAAATTCAACTAGGTGTAGTCTTCCTTTTAAACTTCATTTGGCTTTGAACATTGGCAGTCTCATTCCTACAGGTTCTATATCATCTAAACATCAATCTCAAATTATGCTGAAACAGCATATTCACAATACCAAGCAATAATACCATCACAGCTCCGTCTTTTCTAATGTTTAAGATCATTTGGTTTATTTTATTTTAATTCATGGTAGGCAGATATCTGAAATGTAACTCGACAACAGAACATCCTCAATTGAATTAAAAACAAACAAATGACTCCCATCCCAATGAAAGGGGGGCTAATGACAAGGCTGGGTACACTGAAACACAGGAAACTAAGCCCTGTTGCCACTTACTGCGATTGCAACCCACCTAAATAATTATTTGCAAAGTTACCTTACTTCCCTTTAAACTAAACTATATATAGCCCATAACACCTAAGTGAGTACCGTGTAATACGTGCTCCGGCACTGAAGGAGCTACCCAGGTTTTTATTATTTGTGTGTGTGTATCTTTCACTACCTGAATGACTCATTGTATTGTCAACCAATTCATTGCATTCAGAGTCCTGGTTAATGTAATTCTCTCTAGAATCTTCTCAGAGTGTTTGTTTCAGCAGCGCGGTGAGTAGACCAACTGGCAGGGTCAGAAGGAGATAGCTGGCTCGGGTGGACGGGGACCCGTTGACGCCCCTTTCTTTGTATTGGTTACACAGGCCAGTCTGGCAGCATTCTACAGTTTGGAGGACTGAGGTCGATGCTGTGCATGTGTCCTCACAGGTCTTTATGACAGCAACAGTTTTTCCTAAGAGGAAGAATCACAAAGAAGGTTAGCCTCCACCTAGACTAAGCATTCTCCAATCAGAAATCCTAACTGCTTCAGGGTCAGCAGCTCCCATAAACCTCTGGGGCCTCTTAAATGGGCAACTGAGCTCCCATAAACCTGTGGGGCCTCTTAAACGGGCAATGGTAACATGCAATCTGTCCAAAAACATCACAAAAAGTCAAAGCAGACAGCCATGCAGAGATGTGATATCAACAAACAGGGCGAAGTTATATATAAAAAGGGGCCAGCTCTGTAAATGTGTAAGTGGCTAAGTTAAACAAGATGCTACAGCAGCAAACAGTAGTTGCTTGTAGCTACATAAAAAAAGTTGAGGGCAAGTTTGCCGAAATCGTGTCTTGTTTAACTTATTTTTGCATTACACCTTCAAAAGTGCTGGCCCTTTTTATATATAATGTTTACAGAAATCACATCTTTATATGCCTGAGACCTTCATTGTAACTTGGCTGTTTTGTACATACAAAATGAACAGGTGTCACACCAATGGGATGTACACCAACATATCCAGATGTGGCAGAGACTTGATTTTAGTGCTGTAGACCATTAACGTATACAATAGCAGGTTATTACATACTATATATCAGTTCAATATAAAATAGCATAACACAAGTTCAACAGATATAAAATTGCATGCCCTAGTTCATCTCAATCTCTACCAGTATGCCAGATTTTATTATTATTAATTTCTTACCAGATGCCCTTATCCAGGGCAATTTACAATTGTTACAAGATATCACATTATTTTTACATACACTTACATTTTTTACATACAATTACCCATTTATACAGTTGGGTTTTTACTGGAGCAATCTAGGTAAAATACCTTGCTCAAGGGTACAGCAGCAGTGTCCCCCACCAGGGATTGAACCCACGACCCTCCGGTCAAGAGTCCAGAGCCCTAACCGCTACTCCACACTGCTTTTTCTAATTTTATTAAAATATTGTGTGTTCTAGTTTTAGTTATATCATGTTCATATCATAGTTATAGTTATAGTGCAATACAAATATCTTACATAATCGATAATGCATCTATAAATGTGTTATACCGCATGTTATAAATATGTATTATAATTAACTTACACTGCTTACTCTTGTAACAGGTTATTAAAATGTTTTTTATTTATTTTTTTACATAAACTATTAGTTAACAATGAATACATTCAATAACATATTTTTATATTCTAGTTTTATAGATGGATCCCTAAGAAACTTGACAAAAATATTTATGTAACAGAAAAACAAGACTTGATGTCCAAACATTTGTCTAAATTAATAAGTGACTTTAAACCCGTCACGGCAGTTATTTTGACAGGTTGAGGTTTTCAAATTTAAATTACTCTACGTGTCTGAAAGTTATGTAGTTGTCCGTTTATGACTTTTCCTAAATACCCCGACGGCACATGAAAGGCAGGATCACAAAAATAAGAACGTTATAATCCCACCCACCTAGAACCACGAAAGCCATCATTTTGACTGCCTTTTACAATACATGTTATTATGAATATAGCGTACAATATTCTATTTTAGTTTTATACACAAGCCTGTTGTTATCTCTACTGGACCTGGCAGCCATCAATTCCTTCGTTTTGTTCAAGGAGAAAACTGCAAAGCTGCAGCAGCTCAACTTGGATTCTGTGCTGCACCGAGTGACACACACGCAAGAGAAAACATGTTACTTTAGTTTTAAATGAAAAACGTTTTGTATGTGCATATACCTGTTTACACCACTAGATTCTTTTGAAATGTTTATTTTATTATAGTTTTTCATTTTTTGAAGTAGAGCTTTATATGTGGTATTAGAAAATAAACCCTTATGTTTAATTTAGTGTTTCGGCTGTGCAGATGTTCGATATGACCTGCTTGAATAAACTTTTGAGTTGTATCCGATAGTTCGTTTTTCATTTTAATATTGATGTTGTTTAAAATGTAACCGTCATAATGACTGCCAGCGTAGGTTTCAGGTAGGAGTATAATCACAGCGGTTCTAGTGTTAAGATCAGTTTTCATGAACTAGATGTCTTACCTCTTCACTTTTTGACTTCCTGTGCTAACCTATCTACAGATATTCCACTTGTGTTTTCTTTGCAGAGTTATACTGTTTAGAGCTGTTCAGAACATTGGACAGCCCTGGGTTAGAGGGTTAAGTAAAGGGCAGGGCTTCAAACAGAATTATGCGGGCCATCAGATTATTTTGGTCTTCACTAAGATATAATAATAATAATAATAATAATAATAATAATAATAATAATAATAATAATAACAACAACAACAACGAGACAGAATAATTCTGATCAACATAGATCTGCTGAGCAGACCAGCCTGTCATTCCTGAATGCTTGTATTAAAAGATTATGGGATTATGACTGTTGCGTGCTATAGGAGCACTTTAAAAATGTCAGTTTTGATCTAAACAAATGCATACAAATGTAACGAATTTAAATATTGGTGTTCTCTTATTTTATTATTAGTATTTTTCAAAAAACGTGTGGTCCAGATTTGTGCTCACTATCCTTGTTATGAATTCTGCATGTTTAAATTCTGGACTGCATGTGGATCAGTCATTTCAATCCCTGGTACTGGGCTAAGAGGATGCTTACCTGCAATGCTCCCGCGAACGGTCTTGCAAAATTTGTTTGTTGCACTGCATGCTGTGACCGTGGTACACTGCTTTTCATCTGCCAGTCCAGAACAGGTATAGCAACTCAGTTTAGGCTCTGCATGACAAGCACAAGAAACACAGTGAACACAAGATGTAAAACTATAAGAAGCTGCTTAGATTTGAGCCATGATATTTCAAGATCATTGGACACTGTGTGATCCTGATTTGGCAAATTAAGTAAGATTGAAGCAGCATAACTTTTACGGTATACTGAACTCTTGGGATCTATCAGGGAAAACCAGGATGGGCACTAGTGTAACCAGCAGTGCTGTGAGATGCAATGCCTTTACGGATTCTGTCATCCCCTGTCCCCTGATGAGGAGAAGTTGATGAGAAGTTAAAAGCTCTAAAAAAACGAATGCAGACAAGCCTGGCATTGTTGTCTGTTTGCATTGCAGTTTTGCATTGTCGTCAGTTCATGCCCAGCCTCCACCCTTATACACTAGCACCTACTCATCTAAACAGAAACAGAATCACCTCTTTCTTTGTGGAAGTGATTTTGAAAAACTGTAACGTCTGTCTTACCATTGCACAGGTCTGTAGTGCAGCATGTTCTCCTCTTTGACAGATCGTCAAGAATGGCACAGGTTCTGTCACAGCCCTTTGTGACGGTCGTTCCTAAGAGCGGGATCAAAGAATATGATTAGCCTTCACCCACTCACCCAGTGTTTCTGAAATGTGACCAGCAGGTTGAATGTGTGCATCCACAGAAGCCTTTTGTAACCTTTGTTTCAATCATCCCTACAGTGGTGCTGGTTAGTTTGCTGTGGTATTGCTACTGCTAATGTCAGCCACACAATGCACCCACAAAATCATTTGGCATGAGCTGTCCTACTGTATAGGTCTTTATCACCTATATAAATCAAGAACTATCTTATGCCAGTAGTTAGGAATTATAAACCAAGGCTTTACAATCCGATTGTATTCCATTGAATTAACCAACAGCACAGAAAGAAAAAAAAATAATGATAGACCAGAGATATTGTTTCTAATGTGGAAATAATTAGTTATAAAAGCATGGCTCAGCACTCATTAAGTGTGTGTTGTGGTGTCCCTTTAGTTAATAAGAAAGAAGTTGGTGTAGTCGGACTATAACTTCCTTTGACCCAATAGTGTCTGTGTGGGGGGTTGGGTGTAATGAGAAGTTCCCTTTTATGGGTACGATATTAATTTCAGTATGATTGCAAGTGTGATATCATGTCCTGGGAAACATACGAGTGTACATTTAAGAATGGTGTTTATTTCAATAAATGCCTACAAGTTGGATAAAGCTGCAGGTTACTTTATAATTACTGTTAAGAGTAGTAGTTGAGAATAGTTTTGTAAAAGTCTGTCGAACCAAAATATAGTTAAAATGGTTACGCTTTACATTGTCTCTAATTACTGTGCATTTACATAGTAGTTATTTAGTATGTGTACTTACACATAATTACAATGTTATTATGCATGATATAGGCAAGTACACAATCAGAAAAGGGTTAGGGTTGGAGTTAGCGTTAGAGGGGTTAGCATTAGGTTTAGAGTTAGGTTAGGGTTATATCATGCAAACAAATTACACATTAAGTACATTGTGACTATGTTTAATAACATTGTAGCTTAAATATTAACCTAAGCATATAATGTAATGGCTCACCTGCTACAGTTGTGTCGTAAAAGGAAAAACAGGAGGTGACGCCGACTCCGCAGGTCATTAAGTTAGTGCAGTCAAATTCGGACTTACTTTTGTTGCAAGTGTAACATTTTTTGACTTGCACTGAAAAACAAGCACAAGACAATAAATAATGCAAGAGGGTTTGTGTGATAAATGCACATAGAGGAGGGACATATTTTTTCAGCCTTTTAATTCATAATTTGCAATTATTTTAAATACAACACAAAAGACATGTGGCTACAACCTGGTACCTTGTCCGACAGACTGATTGCTGCTGAAGTCGGAGGCAGTGGAACTACATCCCAACATGACAGGCAACAAGAAGCAACAGTACAGGTCGCATTGTCTGCGAAACGTCTGCGCATTCCGAATTGAAGTATAAAATACATGCAAATAAAGGAGTCTCGGCATTGTATCACTTGTGCTAATTCAGGATGTTAGTCCATTGAATTTCATTAAAGTTTGAACATAAACACATTTAAGGCTATTTTCACAGACCCTGAGTAGCCCTACTTTGCACTAGATCATGTTAATCTCTTCAAGAACAGGTTTAGACTGCCATGCTGGAATTCTGAAGTTTATATTGGGTGGGGGGCGGGGGGGGGGGGGGGATTTCTGAAGAAAATGCACACACTTGTTTTTAAGTCATGTGTCATTCAAATTGGGCAGCAGTGTGGAGTAGTGGTTAGGGCTCTCAACTCTTGACTGGAGGGTCGTGGGTTCAATCCCAGGTGGAGGACGCTGCTGCTGTACCCTTGAGCAAGGTACTTTACCTAGATTGCTCCAGCAAAATCCCAACTGTATAAATGGGGAATTGTATGTAAAAATAATGTGATATCTGTATAATGTGATATCTTATAACAATTCTAAGTCACCCTGGATAAGGGTGTCTGCTAAGAAATAAATAATAAGAGTAGTGAGAATCTGGCTAATATTTGAATATTTGTCCCAGCACTAGTTTTATTTAAACTCCTGAGTTAAAACGTTATCAGTAAGGCCCAAAGGTATTAAGTGTCTAAGAGACAAGGATTATTTGTGGCTCAAGTAGTCAAACTTCACATTTTTACATGTAAATAGGTGGATGTACAGTATATTGTTGAGCAGTACCACGTAACATGAAATTGTGGAATATCTCAAAATATCTATTTTTTGACTGTGAAATAAGCAATTCTTTATATACAATCTGACGTAGTTGT
Organism: Acipenser ruthenus; assembly: GCF_902713425.1. NCBI lineage: Eukaryota > Metazoa > Chordata > Actinopteri > Acipenseriformes > Acipenseridae > Acipenser > Acipenser ruthenus. Next base: position 271,615 of record NC_081232.1, on the reverse strand, counting down.
TAGCAGTTTCTTAAGCATATTACCGTTACAGTCCGACGTTGAGCAACACTTGGTCTCAGTGGTTGCGGTTTTGGCTGAGCAGGCCGCCGCACATTTCTTTACAACAGTTGGGGGCGCTGAAAAGGAAAAGCAAAAAAGAAAGGTTAGCCTCCAACCAAGAGATTCATATATTACATATGGAGACCAGGGGTAGATTCAGCATTGTTGGGTGTGAGGTTCCATTAAGATGTATAGTTTATCTTTAACAATGTATGTTCTTTGAAAGATATTAATGATTTATTCCATTTACCTTCAGTAGTAAAGCCTCTGCCCTATTCGATTTCATTGGCCCTTAACTGGCCTTAATATTGGGGTTTCACTGTGCGAATTTATTCAACATGTTTTTATTTGTTGTGCATATGAAATCAAACCACTGTAAATGCAAAAAAGTTTACAATGCCTAATTAAATCACAAAGTGGTCTAACATTTTCATACATGAGTGCCTATTGTTTCTACATCACTGACTACAGACCAAAAATTGAAATTCTCACACCCAGAAGCATTCTTGCAGGTAGATGGTATATTAAAGATAAACATGACGAATCTAGGAGGTGTTCTAATAAACGGTCACACATTTGCATGTTAATTTCTGTACTTGTTCCTTACTTTTTGAGATGTCGTAGACGCTGTCACAGACTGTGTCTGTCACGTCACAAGCCTTGCTTGTGCAGACGGTTTCATCTGCAGTTGCACTACAGGTTAGACAACTCAATTTGGGCACTGCAAGAAAAGCACAGGCAACATAATAAACGTCAAATGTCTTTGAGGTGAAAGGATGTTTGAGGTGTGCTGCATGCATGTTTTTTCAAAACTGTACACATGTGACCTACAAAGAGAATCGGAAGCGTACAACATGTAAGATAGAGGTAGTGGAAGTCCAAATCTGTGGGAAAATATGCAAAATAAATGCGGAAAATTTAAGTAGAGATCTGCAGAGTGTTCCTGTGGAGTATCTTATGTGTTTACTATTTGTATTAATAATGGCTTATCACAATGGAAATCAAGTAAACATAATCATATCAAACAATGTATGGGTTAAGTACTTCCGATTTAATATATCAAGCATTTTTTTTCAAACAAAAACATCACATCATAATTAGGCCGGTGCCCATGTCCGTTTGCATGGCCTGCTAGAAAACACGATGACATCATGAAGTCTAGTGAAGCGGATAGGAAGTGGCTCATAGGGCCACACCACCCCAAAAAACAAGGCTGCCAAACCATGACTGGAAAAAAACTAAATGATGAATGGTTAATACAACAACGGCCATGGCGCAATGCTACCTACCCCCAAAAATAGGAAAAGGATGAATGAAAAATAAGCAGCTGAAACACGGGCCCACTCCCCACGCAAGCAATGTACTGAGGGAGAACATGGCCTCTCCGCCCTGCCATGCACTCTGCAGAAACTAAATACGAACCATTCGGCACTCAGGTAAGGAAAAAGTCCCTCCTCGCTGGTAGGAGGAAACCATAGGGAATCCATGGCTGAGGGTAGCCCTTCCTCCAGGCTCTAAAGACGGCCGTCTCCCTGTTTTGGCCTCACTGTGTGTGACTGAGAGGCCAAACAAAAAGAAGCGATACGAATGAAAGCCACAAAGAGTTTTTATGGTGCTTGGATATGATGTGTTGATTAGTGGGCGGATTCTCCTTCTAGAAATACAACCAAGTTGTCCCATGAACTCTTTTGAAGGAGTTACAAAATGTGTTAATTTAACAAAACTTGAACCAAACAACTAAGTTATATATTTCAGGTCACTTTAGCAGTCTGTTTATGATAATTATGATGACGATGTAGCTGCAGAATATGACGAATCTGCGCAAGACTGCGAATTCTGCGGGAGGCTGCGATTTCCAAGGAATTCCTTTATCCCGCAGATCAGCCACATAGAGAGCATGGCATGCATTCACAAGGTTGCTGGCTCAAATACTGTTTGTGCTAAGTTGCTGTGGCTGCCCATTGCTGTTTGCATCCCTGTGAGTTGGGGAGGAACATCTGTTGGTTTAGTTCACCTCTATAGCGATCCCTACTGACACTAGCCAGCCTGTGCCCTAACATCCAGGGTTCAGTTGATTAACCACAAGTGTCGCTTAGGCTCAGCAGGTGAAAAGAGCCAATTGGCTTAACAGTGGGAATAGAGGTTAGGTAAATCAAGTAAAATTTGGTATTACCATTACAGAGGTCCGTATCGCAGCATGCTGTCCGCTTGTTGCCAACTGTCCCGGTTACACAGGCCCCACGAGACGCCTCACAGCCCTTTGTGACAGTGATTGTACCTAACAGCGAGATTTTAAGAAAAAATATATATTCATCAGCCCACTCATTCACTGCTCATGCACCATCAATAAATATAAATTCATTATTTATCTGAGCTCTTTTCCAATTTGGTATGTTCGTATTTAAAGTAATTGTAGCTAACAAAATAGTTTATAAAACGTCCCCACTCCTTCATTGGCTCCTTTTCTGTCAATAACCAATCAGCTGTTACCCCTATTGATTGACAAGTTTTCAGCCAGTAATATGCTTTGACCAAGAAGACACTGCTGATGTGAAATGACCGAGAGAGTTCAAATGCAAACATCTAACCCAAGAAAAAGGAATATAAACTAAGAGTCTCCTTTAACCTAAAGTAGAACCAGATATCATGTTTTAAAATTCTAACACATGTGTATCTTTTAAAACTGCACATTTTAGACATACTCTGTTTATAGCAATTGGAAGAGCAAAACGGCTTAAAGGAACTATTTTGTTAACTGTAATTCATTGAACTGCATGATTTGGAGGTTGAAGTTTTATTACAGTTCATTTGTTCACACTGAGTAAAAGAATACATACATTGAAAGGGAAACGATGGGATTTACAGTATATAAGAGGCAGTGAGAGATGGAACGGATATGAGAAAGGACAGGATACAGTATTACATTCATTCCCCTACCGATCCACAAAAAGGTAAACAAAACAAAACCAGGTAACTACAGACCAATAAGCCTGACTTCTATTTTATGTAAACTTAAGGAAACTATAATAAGATCCAAAATGGAAAATTACCTGTATGGTAACAATATCCTGGGAGACAGTCAGCATGGTTTTAGGAAAGGGAGATCATGTCTAACTAACCTGCTTGATTTTTTGAGGATGCAACATCAACAATAGATAATTGCAAAGCATACGACATGGTTTATTTAGATTTCCAGAAAGCTCCACAAAGTCCCGCATAAAAGATTAATTCTCAAACTGAACGCAGTAGGGATTCAAGGAAATGAATGCACATGGATTAGGGAGTGGTTAACATGTAGAAAACAGAAAGTACTGATTAGAGGAGAAACTTCAAAATGGAGCGAGGTAACCAATGGTGTACCACAGGGATCAGTATTAGGTCCTCTGCTATTCCTAATCTACATTAATGACTTAGATTCTGGTATAGTAAGCAAACTTGATAAATTTGCAGAGGACACAAAAATAGAAGGAGTGGCAAACACTGTTGCAGCAGCAAAGATAATTCAAAATGATCTAAACAGCATTCCGAACTGGGCAGACACATGGCAAATGACATTTAAAAGATTCTGGGATCAATAAGCTACTAAGAACCAAACAAGCAAGATGGGCCGAATGGCCACCTCTCATTTGTAAACTCTTATGTTCTTCTTATGTCATTCATTGCTTACCATCTGCAGCTGTTTCATAAACAGATGAACATTTTCCAGAAGCCGGTCCGCAGGCTGTTATAGCTGTACAAGCTGTTTCGACACTCTGTTTGTCACAGGTATAACATAGCAAGGCATCCACTAAAAACAAGCAAGAGAGACAACATGATAATGCAGAAAGATACCTGAGAGACTATGAATCTAGAAAGACCTGAGGTAGTTAATAATATCAGCATTACCATTGCAGCTGTTTGCCTATAGGTGGTGTTTTGTTCAAGTTCACCAGTTAGAACGTGTGATTGACCAATCAGTGTGCAGCATCTATGTCTGCTGTTCTATAATTAACAATAGCATTAGCATTACCGTTACACTGAGATGTACCACAGCACTTCACAGTGTCGGAGGGTGTACACGTCCCAGCTGCAGCACATGTCTTTGTTACTTGGCCACCTATAAAAGGAATAAAACAAACATAATGGATGCAAATAAAGATATCAATACCTCCACCATTAAGCTCACAGGTGGTTCCCACAGCCTGGGTGATATGTCAGCACCTTATTAAAATACAGTGAAAAAGGGTCTGTGATAGCCTCGGATAAAATGTCACAGTGTTAAAAGAGCGAATTACAGGTCTGGAAAACCACAGTTAACTATCATATTCGTTGGTTAGAATCCCTTTGCACATCATATTCTGTCATTTATCACAATGTGTGACTTTTTAAAACAGTTAAAACACGCCTGTAGCTTCTACTGAGCTTTGAACCAGGTCCTCTCTCTAAGTACTCCGAGTGTAACCAATAACCTGTCCCTGCAAGACTCTGCACACAGTGCACTTCACAAATATCACAATACTTTATTGCAGTTTACCAAATGTGTCCTTTAAATATGCAGGGTGTAAAGAAGGAATCTGGTCATTTTTTCCCCTTGTGATCACAGCTTACCTGGTGCAGTCAGGGTGTAACTGCTTTGACATATCTTTTCATTTCCAGGGCAGGCTGTTGCTACGCATTTAGACTCGTCAGCTTGATTACTACAAGTGTTGCAACTCAAAGCGTTTTCTGAAAGACAAGTTTAATGAATAGGTCTCCAGCACTGGCATCCACAATAAAGTCAAGGAAGGCTATTCAATTGAGCTAAACTATGGTAGAACTATAATGGCTAATTAAACTAGGACCCTGATGCTTTGTGTGGCAAGATTAAGAAAGCCAAACATGTAGTAAAAAAAATATGAGTGAGTGGGGAGGGCTGTCTTCAAGATTCAAAAGACAGGATTTAGGTTTTAAATAACTTGATTAATATTGTCTCTGGTTTCTCATTTTGTAACATAATCCTACATTTTCTCTATTTCAAACATAGAATTAATAAAACATGACATGGTGTTGTTTTAAACTATATACATATCCCAGACAAGCAAACACAAAATGTATCAAGTTGGCAGATTTTAAAGCTGGGACTGAACTATTTTAACAGTACTAGCAGCCTTACCATTACAATAGCCTGTTTTGCAGCAAGTTGTCCTAGTGTTTTTATCAGCTGTATTGTCAACAGCTTTGCAATCAGCTGCACAGGACTTAGTGACAGCAGGCACTCCTGAAAGGTAGAGAAAACCAGGTTAGTCTCGTGCCAAATCAGTGATTCTGAGATATCAATAAGCAGTGCATTTATGCAGAAACAAATCCGAGTTGAAATTAAAGAAAAGGACAGGTATTTTATAGTAAGTAGAGATAGTTAATGTTACAATGTTAAAATATATTCAGAGCACTAGAAAAAGCTACCACGCTATACAGCCTATTGTATTAACTCCGTGGAGAATGGTAGAGATATCTGTGTGTGAATGAGAGTGTGAGAGTCGTCACAGGCAGTAGGTCCAGGGCAGACACATGCGGGTTCAGGTCGGGTTGCAGGTTTTATTAAAGTGGGTCGGGTCGGGTGTTGCAGCGGGTTGCGGGTTCGAGTCGGGTCATGTAGTAGTGGGTCCGGGTCGGTAGCGGGTCGTAAAAATTGGACCCGTGTAGGACTCTACCCCTCATGCAAGAACTATATTAACAACAAGGCACTCCCATGCCTGGACTGTATGCAGAAATCAAAGCCGGAGCTCCCATCCTAGAGTGTAACATCAATCACTGAAGCCATTAAGTTTGTATTAGATTAACAATGTGTGCAGCCGTTGGCTGTATCTAGATGCTGGTTACAGATCAAGCAAACCCGCTTGCTATGAATCGACTCCTTAGACGTGCACACATAACTGCTCTTGTGGGTCTTCTCTGCAAGCCCCCTGTCTGACTAGCCATGGGCTCTCACCTTTCACCAGCCAAAATCCACAAGCACCAAATTCGAAACAAAGACTACGAATCTCAAGTGAAGGAAAACCACGTACCTGTACTGCTGAGTTTGTAGTCGCTCTTGCAGAATATTTCAGAGGCACAGGGACTTGCAACGCAGGAACTTTCATCGGTTGCATCCGTACATGTGAAGCAAGCCAATAGACCTGTAAAACATCCGGGATATATTGGACAAAGCTGAGGGGATATATCACCTCTTATCAAATAAAGCAGTATGTGCTGTTAAACTTAAAAGACGTTTAATTTTTACAAATACGAATTGCCATTTACCATAAATGTAATATGGAATAGTTTGCACATATGCCCACCCACATCTGCGCCTATGTGAATGCCAAGTTTAAGTTAACTGTGCACCCCAAAGGCGGGTGTTTAAGTTTAGGTCAAAAAGGGTATTTTTTTAAATCCTTTTTTTGTTTGGGGATCATTTTAGTTTCTGTTTCAACTTTTTTTGTCAAATGAAATGCTTTTTTCAATTATTATGCAAAGTGTGTTTGTTTCTGTAGGATGTATACATATGTGCTTTGTATTTGTAGTGTATATGTGCAGATGTTATAAACTGCAAAAAATGTTCGCCTTGCTTCACTCGGGACCATACATTATCAGTCTTGGCTACTTTGCTCTGCTCAGACCCTGGGGAGATAGTTGATGTATTCAGAGTTTTAATTGATTTAAATCATGTTTGTAATGTAAACTATTTCCTGTGATGTCAGAGCTTTCGTACTTAAATTATCCTCTGGTCAAAACAAAGAACTGTACTTGTTTACCTTTAGGGAAAATTATCAGAGAACAAGCAAAACAGAGGCAGTTACCCCTCTCTGTTAGAGAAGATGCTATTCCATTGCCATTGATTGGGACTTGATTATTGTGCAAATAAGAGCACATGGGTAAGGGAGGATGTGAAGCATAAAAATCTTATCAGACACACATGGTTCCTTCCCTCTTGAAATCTGCTTGCCCCGGTGTCTCTTGTGAGACAAATACACAAGCGCCTGTTCTTATTTAGTCACAAGTGGAAGATATCCATTACATTAAAATATTCAGTGTGCTTCATTTGGAATAACTAAAGGAAATATCATAAGGAGAAATGGCCTCAAATCTCATTTCCTAAGAAGCAGTTGTATGTACGCCTCATCAAGTAAGAAAATAAATAATGGTACAGTTTAATAATAACAGTATTAATGTGACATTCTAATGCATGTATTGTATTAGGGTTTATCTGTGGTACTGGTATTGAGAAATAAGACACATGCAATAACAGGGGTTTTAGAAATGACTAGCTTGTCAAAAAGAGCCAGAGTTAACCATCTGAAACCTTTAACTACTACTTACAACAGCTAACAGCAGGTCCGTTTGGAAACAATTCAAATGAATAATGTTTTGTGCATTTCACAGGAAACCCTACAGAGCTGATATTTTCAATGTGAGCATGTTAGATAACACCATTATTTACCCCATTAACACAAATGGTCTTACCATTACAACTGGCTTTTGTGCAGCATGACACTCGAGGAAATGCATCCAATTGTTGAGTACAAGTCGCTTTGGTAGCACAGGTCTTTGTCACACTGTAGGCAGCACTTGGTCCTAAAAAGGGGATATTGAAAGCTCAATTTGTGCATTTCAAAATATCTAACTACTGTTAACCATTGGAGTGAAACTGAACAGCAGCACAGGAAGTGATGAGATACCAAGAAGAAAGGGTTGGATTTTCTTCAAGGAGTAGTTTCATGTGGCAGTAGAAATAATGCTGTGATCACTCTGGTGATTTCTGTAGTACATTGAGTTCTTCCCTAGGCCTCTAAAAACAATGTATTCTGAAGGTTTAACTTGAACCATTCTGACATATATCATACAAAGAACAATTATATGAATTATATACAACACATATCTTATAAATCTGTAACAATTTCTATCAAGGTGCTGCTTATTACTGTTTTATAAATATAATAGATGTTTAATAACTATGTTATAGAGTGTTAATAAAGCATTATAAATGGTTTATAACCATGCAATAGCCATAGAAGGATCTCCGTTTAAACATCCTAGAGTACTAATAAGTGGCTAAAAACTGTCCCCTTTATAAAATTGTAATTCCTTCTATGGCTATTGCATGGATATAAACCATCTATAATGATTTATTAACACTCTATAAAATAGTTATTAAGCATATATTGTATATTTATAAAACATTTATCTTTAATAAAACTGTGTGTTTCACACTAAAAACACAGTATAACCTCAATATAAGTTTACCGAAGTAACAGCAGAGCAAAGTGTAAGAGAGGGAAATATATGAACGGAGAGAAATGGCAGAGGCAGACTTGAAACAGGGCACACAGCAATCATCACTGACCTGTTCCAGTTTTCTCGTAGGTATTCTTACAGGTATCGTCTAAGAGGCCACAGACGTTTACAGCACATGTTGTCTCATCATTCGCTTTATCACAGGTGTAGCATCTCAACTGTGCCTCTAAAAAACAAGAATGTGGGACCTGATGAATATTGCATTGGGGATTGGGAAATCGATTCTTTTTAAACTCTGACTAGGGCTGAAAGGATGATCTCAACTAAATACCTGGTAAGTATTGGGGAGGAGAAGCAAGCAATATATTATCAGACAGTTTTTAGTAGTGATTAATTCATAGTGTTGAAACATAGCAAGTTAGTCACAAATTAAATTGAATGAAAACAAGAAAAAAAATGTCAAAACCAGGTTTAAATAGTTGTTTATCAATAATAACTAGGGTTTCAACTTTGTTTCTGTTCGGTAAAATACTATATCCTGGATCTCATCTCTGCAGCCGATCTCCTGGATCTCATTTCAGGCTGCAGGTCTCCCGGCCTCCTGGTGCGGACTACTGCCATCCTCATTCATTTCCTATGGTGGCGGATTTTCAGAACTCATTGGTTGTTTATATTTTAATGCAACAGAAAATCAATTGCTACAATTCTATGCAATGTATCTGCTACTGACAACACAAATCTGATTTACTGTACGTAATGACACATGCATAATTTAATATTCAAATAAAAACATTCAGTACACTTGTTAGAGTCATAGTGCTTCTGCTGACTTCTCAAAACAATTCCAGCAGAGAAGACAGCAGCTCACCCAGCAGTCAGAGATTGGGCTCCATTCACAGGACATGGTTTCCTCTATAGATAGCTTGTGCTTCTGTGTGTGTGTGTAATGCACTTGTAAATCAGATTAGGCATTTGTTAAGAAATCCCAAGCTAATAGTACCCTGTTTTTCACATGTTGCAGCTGCATCCAGATTCATACCCCTAGGATATTAACAATGGAAGCGGGTGTGCGGCATGCTGGCTGATTATCTGGAAATAACTTTGTGACACAGCTGTAGATCAATGTCAGTTGTTTCTACTTCTTCCTTAAAACAAAGTGCCTGTATTTGGTGCAATAAAATCCCTGCTTTCTATCTATAAATGAGAAGACATTCTTTAGAGTTCTTGTCTAAAGTACTGATTTCAACAGCACAGAGAGAAGACAGTAGGAGGCATGCTAGTGTTAACATGAATAGTAAAATGAACAAGGCTTACGATTGCATTTGTCCGTACTGCAACAGGATGTTCGTGGGTTAACTGCATCTGCGCAAGCAGCCTTACAGCCTTTTTCAACAGTGATGGAACTTCCTAAGAGAGGAATACAAAAATAAATTCAAAGCTGTTCATCATTGATCCCATAACCATCAACTGAATATGTTTTGTCCATTGTTCAACATTGGACTACAATTAAAATAAAATTAAAAAAATGTGTGGAAATAAAACATTACCTATTGTTTTTCTTAAGGTAACACATGATGCATAGTTTTAAAGCCCCCATTTTATTTTTCTAAACAGCATTCTAATTGTATTTCTTCATTATCTTGTTTCTCAACACACATTTTTGCCAGTTTTCATCCACAAATTACTATTCTTTAGTGGTTTTTTACTTGTCAAATGTTGACAATTTAATGAATAAAAAGTCACGTGATACAATGAAGGTCTATGCACTACTAGATAGCCCACATGTATACATATAAATATCTCACAAACTTAACTCCGAAAGATAAATAGCATGAAAGGTACAAAAGATTATGAGTTAGCGTAATTTCACTTCTAACAAAGTGCTAGTGAGATGTTATGGTTGAAATTGAGACACGGCCTTAGAAATCAGAAACAGTGATGAAGCTGGAGAAGGAGAGTGCACCTGTGTGATTGTAAGAGAGAGAGTGAGAGAGTATGGGTGTAAACTGGAGGAGAGTGAGTCTGTGTGATTGTAAGAGAGAGTGAGAGAGTAAGGGTGTAAACTGGAGGAGAGTGAGTCTGTGATTGTAAGAGAGAGAGTGAGAGAGTATGGGTGTAAACTGGAGGAGAGTGAGTCTGTGTGATTTTAAGAGAGCGAGCGAGCGAATATTGATGTAAGCTGGATCAGATCTTACCTGATCCTGTATAAGTACTGAAACAGGTTTGACCGACTTGGCAGACTTTAGTGCTCGTACAAGTGGCTTCATCAGCAGTGCCAGCAGGACATACAAAGCAAGTCAGGGATTCCACTGTGAGGAAAGCACATGAGACACAATCATTAATCACAAAGAACACATAATCCCACATCTGGCACAGTTACACTAGTTCCCACTTTCAAGATGGACGATAATGCATGAATCTTCATTGAGGGCGGTGGTTATTTCACAAATGAGGATGAAGATCTACATATGGGATATGGTCCCTAAGTAAGAATCATACAGGACCTGCAGAGTTCAGTTTGCTCCACAGAACATCACAGCACTGAGAGAAAAGTAAGATGGGAGTTTTCCAAATAAACACCAAACGAAAGAAAACAAAAATATTCACAGAAGAATCTTCCCGAATCAGTGGGGTTAGTATACATTTCAGGTTAGCCTGATTTCTTAAAAATCTAAATAAAAAGCAAACACAATGTGAGATCCAAAATTATGTTATACCACTTTCTTGATTTATAATCTACCTGCAGGCAGTTATGCTAATGTAGAACCCTCCAGAGTGAGATTATATGGCTTAAAAACGATACTCAACAAAGCAAAACATCAGGCATCCATCATTGACTCAGTGGAGAGCAGAACCAGCTGAGCTGCAGTTATCCAATTATTACATACATGCACTTTGAAAAAGGGATTTCACAAGGATATGCTTTCTAAAAACACACTTTAATCAAGTATGGTGTCAAGCAGTTTTATAAACCTCTCTCCACAGCTGGATTGACATACAATTTTACGTAATTAAAGGTGGAAGAAATCACCGCCCTGCCTATTGACAAGCTTGTCATTTTCTTTACATTCCTATTTTAAGCCTTTTGATTTTTAATGCGACTCTCGTGGGATACCAAGATCACATAGCTGGCGCAGCCAGGACAGAAACTGCACCTTTGCCAGGTGAGCGACTCCGAGATCCCACAGTAATCCTTGTATTCATTTATAGACCCCACTCACTCTCTGCAGTTAAAACAGGCCAACAATCTGCCAGTTAGAGATTTCCTCTTCACATCATTAATGCTTCAGTATACCAGACCCAGGCAGAGTCTGTGGTATACTGCACGCTGTGTATCCGCGTATAATAGCGTTTGATTAATTTCCATTCCTCCACCTCCTCCTGCTCCGTCCCAGTAGCTTTACTAGGTACAATCTATTGGGGGGGGGGGGTCTCCTGCCTCATCCACACCCTCAGAGATCTCATCAAACAAAATTGCAATGTTAAATTCCTAAGGTAATTGATTGTAATTTGATATTTCTCTTTTTTTCATTTTTCTAATATATTACATATAGAAATATAATCAAAAGATTGACTAATTTGTTTTTATTTTCTAAACTGATAATTCCAATTTGAAGTGAAACTAATCACAAAAGAAGTATTTATTTATTTATTTTTTTAAGCAGCAAGGTTTTTAATTGTGAATCATATAAAATAATCCATCGATGCAGACGAACAATTTCATTTCGTAAATGTTGAACCTTCTTTTCTTAATTATAATTCGGGGTACGGTAACCAGGGCTCCACCTCCTCCTATCCTCCTATGAAAAAATCTTGTTAGAGTCATACTGCTTCTGATGACTTCTCCTTAAAATGTAATCACAAAACGATTCCAGTAGAGAAGACAGCAGCTCACCCAGCAGTCTGAGATTGGGCTCCATTCACAGGACATGGTTTCCTCTATAGATAGCTTGTGCTTGTGTGTGTGTACAATGCACTTGTAAATCAGATTAGGCATTTGTTTTAGGCACTCTGCAGAAACTAAATACGAACCGCTCGGCACTCAGGTAAGGAAAAAGTCCCTCCTCGCTGGTAGGAGGAAACCTTAGGGAATCCATGGCTGAGGGTAGCCCTTCCTCCAGGCTCTAAACACGGCCGTCTCCCTGTTTTGGCCTCACTGTGCGTGACTGAGAGGCCAAACAAAAAGAAGCGATACGAATGAAAGCCACAAAGAGTTTTTATGGTGCTTGGATATGATGTGTTGATTAGTGGGCAGATTCTCCTTCGAGAAATACAACCAAGTTGTCCCATGAACTCTTTTGAAGGAGTTACAAAATGTGTTATTTTAACAAAACTTGAACCAAACAACTAAGTTATATATTTCAGGTCACTTTAGCAGTCTGTTTATGATAATTATGATGATGATGTAGCTGCAGGCTGTTGCTACACATTTAGAATCGTCAGCTTGATTAGTGTTGCAACTCAAAGCGTTTTCTGAAAGACAAGTTTAATGAATAGGTCTCCAGCACTGGCATCCACAATAAAGATGTCATGTTTCCTACAGATGTCAGGACTGCCCAGTCCCTGACCACATTCCGGCACCTCCTTAAGACTCACCTCTTCAAACAGCACCTGTAGAACTCCTCTGTTGTATCCTGGGACACAATCACCCTTCATTTAAATATGCTTTATTTTGCTCTTATCTGCCCCCTATTTTACTGCATATAATCCTGTACCTCAGAATATTGTAATCTGCCAAGTGTTTAATCTGTAGTATTTTGTACTTAATCATATCCTGATGTAACTATCACTATTTAATCATATCCTGATGTAACTTTCACTATTATCTGCTGTATTATTGAATTGTGGTTTGTCACACTTGAGAATTAATGTATTTCTTGTTCTTATTGTATGACTTATATTGTAACACTTGAATGTATTTGTATTTGCTTGCGATTGTAAGTCGCCCTGGATAAGGGCGTCTGCTAAGAAATAAATAATAATAATAATAATAAAGTCAAGGAAGGCTATTCAATTGAGCTAAACTATGGTAGAATTATAATGGCTAATTAAACTAGGACCCTGATGCTTTGTGTGGCAAGATTAAGAAAGCCAAACATCTAGTAAAAAAAAAATATGAGTGAGTGGGGAGGGCTGTCTTCAAGATTCAAAAGACAGGATTTAGGTTTTAAATAACTTGATTAATATTGTCTCTGGTTTCTCATTTTGTAACATAACCCTACATTTTCTCTATTTCAAACATAGAATTAATAAAACATGCCATGGTGTTGTTTTAAACTATATACATATCCCAGACAAGCAAACACAAAATGTATCAAGATGGCAGATTTTAAAGCTGGGACTGAACTATTTTAATAGTACTAGCAGCCTTACCATTACAATAGCCTGTTTTGCAGCAAGTTGTCCTAGTGTTTTTATCAGCTGTATTGTCAAAAGCTTTGCAATCAGCTGCACAGGACTTAGTGACAGCAGGCACTCCTGAAAGGTAGAGAAAACCAGGTTAGTCTCGTGCCAAATCAGTGATTCTGAGATATCAATAAGCAGTGCATTTATGCAGAAACAAATCCGAGTTGAAATTAAAGAAAAGGACAGGTATTTTATAGTAAGTAGAGATAGTTAATGTTACAATGTTAAAATATATTCAGAGCACTAGAAAAAGCTACCACGCTATATAGCCTATTGTATTAACTCCGTGGAGAATGGTAGAGATATCTGTGTGTGAATGAGAGTGTGAGAGTCGTCACAGGCAGTAGGTCCAGGGCAGACACATGCGGGTTCAGGTCGGGTTGCAGGTTTTATTAAAGTGGGTCGGGTCGGGTGTTGCAGCGGGTTGCGGGTTCGAGTCGGGTCATGTAGTAGTGGGTCCGGGTCGGTAGCGGGTCGTAAAAATTGGACCCGTGTAGGACTCTACCCCTCATGCAAGAACTATATTAACAACAAGGCACTCCCGTGCCTGGACTATATGCAGAAATCAAAGCCGGAGCTCCCATCCTAGAGTGTAACATCAATCACTGAAGCCATTAAGTTTGTATTAGATTAACAATGTGTGCAGCCGTTGGCTGTATCTAGATGCTGGTTACAGATCAAGCAAACCCGCTTGCTATGAATCGACTCCTTAGACGTGCACACATAACTGCTCTTGTGGGTCTTCTCTGCAAGCCCCCTGTCTGACTAGCCATGGGCTCTCACCTTTCACCAGCCAAAATCCACAAGCACCAAATTCGAAACAAAGACTACGAATCTCAAGTGAAGGAAAACCACGTACCTGTACTGATGACTTTGTAGTCGCTCTTGCAGAATGTTTCAGAGGCACAGGGATTTGCAACACAGGAACTTTCATCGGTTGCATCCGTACATGTGAAGCAAGCTAACTGACCTGTAAAACATCCGGGATATATTGGACAAAGCTGAGGGGATATATCACCTCTTATCAAATAAAGCAGTATGTGCTGGTAAACTTAAAAGACGTTTAATTTTTACAAATACGAATTGCCATTTACCATAAATGTAATATGGAATAGTTTGCACATATGCCCACCCACATCTGCGCCTATGTGAATGCCAAGTTTAAGTTAACTGTGCACCCCAAAGGCGGGTGTTTAAGTTTAGGTCAAAAAGGGTATTTTTTTAAATCTTTTTTTTGTTTGGGGATCATTTTAGTTTCTGTTTCAACTTTTTTTGTCAAATGAAATGCTTTTTTCAATTATTATGCACAGTGTGTTTGTTTCTGTAGGATGTATACATATGTGCTTTGTATTTGTAGTGTATATGTGCAGATGTTATAAACTGCAAAAAATGTTCGCCTTGCTTCACTCGGGACCATACATTATCAGTCTTGGCTACTTTGCTCTGCTCAAACCCTGGGGAGATAGTTGATGTATTCAGAGTTTTAATTGATTTAAATCATGTTTGTAATGTAAACTATTTCTTGTGACGTCAGAGCTTTCGTACTTAATTTATCCTCTGGTCAAAACAAAGAACTGTACTTGTTTACCTTTAGGGAAAATTATCAGAGAACAAGCAAAACAGAGGCAGTTACCCCTCTCTGTTAGAGAAGATGCTATTCCATTGCCATTGATTGGGACTTAATTATTGTGCAAATAAGAGCACATGGGTAAGGGAGGATGTGAAGCATAAAAATCTTATCAGACCCACATGGTTCCTTCCCTCTTGAAATCTGCTTGCCCCAGTGTCTCTTGTGAGACAAATACACAAGCGCCTGTTCTTATTTAGTCACAAGTGGAAGATATCCATTACATTAAAACATTCAGTGTGCTTCATTTGGAATAACTAAAGGAAATATCATCAGGAGAAATGGCCTCAGATCCCATTTGTGCTCCCCATCAAGTAATAAAATAAATAATGGTACAGTTTAATAATAACAGTATTAATCTGAAATTCTAATGCATGTATTGTATTAGGGTTTATCTGTGGTACTGGTATTGAGAAATAAGACACATGCAATAACAGGGGTTTTAGAAATGACTAGCTTGTCAAAAAGAGTTAACCAGCTGAAACCTTTAACTACTACTTACAACAGCTAACAGCAGGTCCGTTTGGAAACAATTCAAATGAATAATGTTTTGTGCATTTCACAGGAAACCCTACAGAGCTGATATTTTCAATGAGAGCATGTTAGACAATATCATTATTTAATATAAAGAAATAACTACCCCATTAACACAAATGGTCTTACCATTACAACTGGCTTGTGTGCAGCATGATACTCGAGGAAACGCATCCATTTGTTGAGTACAAGTCGCTTTGGTAGCACAGGTCTTTGTCACACTGTAGGCAGTGTTTGGTCCTAAAAAGGGGATATTGAATGCTCAATATGTGCATTTCAAAATATCTAACTACTGTTAACCATTGGAGTGAAACTGAACAGCAGCACAGGAAGTGATGAGAGACCAAGAAGAAAGGGTTGGATTTTCTTCAAGGAGTATTTGCATGTGGCAATAGAAATAATGCTGTGATCACTCTGGTGATTTTTGTAGTACATTGAGTTCTTCCCTAGGCCTCCATAAACAATGTATTCTGAAGGTTTAACTTGAACCATTCTGACATATATCATACAAAGAACAATTATATGAATTATATACAATACATAGCTTATAAATCTGTAAATTTATATCAAGGTGCTGCTTATAACTGTTTTATAAATACAATAGATGTTTAATAACTATGTTATAGAGTGTTAATAAAGCATTATAAATGGTTTATAACCATGCAATAGCCATAGAAGGATCTCCGTTTAAACATCCTAGAGTACTAATAAGTGGCTAAAAACTGTCCCCTTTATAAAATTGTAATTCCTTCTATGGCTATTGCATGGATATAAACCATCTATAATGATTTATTAACACTCTATAAAATAGTTATTAAGCATATATTGTATATTTATAAAACATTTATCTTTAATAAAACTGTGTGTTTCACACTAAAAACACAGTATAACCTCAATATAAGTTTACCGAAGTAAAAGCAGAGCAAAGTGTAAGAGAGGGAAATATATGAACGGAGAGAAATGGCAGAGGCAGACTTGAAACAGGGCACACAGCAATCATCACTGACCTGTTCCAGTTTTCTCGTAGGTATTCTTACAGGTATCGTCTAAGAGGCCACAGACGTTTACAGCACATGTTGTCTCATCATTCGCTTTATCACAGGTGTAGCATCTCAACTGTGCCTCTAAAAAACAAGAATGTGGGACCTGATGAATATTGCATTGGGGATTGGGAAATCGATTCTTTTTAAACTCTGACTAGGGCTGAAAGGATGATCTCAACTAAATACCTGGTAAGTATTGGGGAGGAGAAGCAAGCAATATATTATCAGACAGTTTTTAGTAGTGATTAATTCATAGTGTTGAAACATAGCAAGTTAGTCACAAATTAAATTGAATGAAAACAAGAAAAAAAATGTCAAAACCAGGTTTAAATAGTTGTTTATCAATAATAACTAGGGTTTCAACTTTGTTTCTGTTCGGTAAAATACTATATCCTGGATCTCATCTCTGCAGCCGATCTCCTGGATCTCATTTCAGGCTGCAGGTCTCCCGGCCTCCTGGTGCGGACTACTGCCATCCTCATTCATTTCCTATGGTGGCGGATTTTCAGAACTCATTGGTTGTTTATATTTTAATGCAACAGAAAATCAATTGCTACAATTCTATGCAATGTATCTGCTACTGACAACACAAATCTGATTTACTGTACGTACTGACACATGCATAATTTAATATTCAAATAAAAACATTCAGTACACTTGTTAGAGTCATAGTGCTTCTGCTGACTTCTCAAAACAATTCCAGCAGAGAAGACAGCAGCTCACCCAGCAGTCAGAGATTGGGCTCCATTCACAGGACATGGTTTCCTCTATAGATAGCTTGTGCTTCTGTGTGTGTGTGTAATGCATCAGATTAGGCATTTGTTAAGAAATCCCAAGCTAATAGTACCCTGTTTTTCACATGTTGCAGCTGCATCCAGATTCATACCCCTAGGATATTAACAATGGAAGCGGGTGTGCAGCATGCTGGCTGATTATCTGGAAATAACTTTGTGACACAGCTGTAGATCAATGTCAGTTGTTTCTACTTCTTCCTTAAAACAAAGTGCCTGTATTTGGTGCAATAAAATCCCTGCTTTCTATCTATAAATGAGAAGACATTCTTTAGAGTTCTTGTCTAAAGTACTGATTTCAACAGCACAGAGAGAAGACAGTAGGAGGCATGCTAGTGTTAACATGAATAGTAAAATGAACAAGGCTTACGATTGCATTTGTCCGTACTGCAACAGGATGTTCGTGGGTTAACTGCCTCTGCGCAAGCAGCCTTACAGCCTTTTTCAACAGTGATGGAACTTCCTAAGAGAGGAATACAAAAATAAATTCAAAGCTGTTCATCATTGATCCCATAACCATCAACTGAATATGTTTTGTCCATTGTTCAACATTGGACTACAATTAAAATAAAATAAAAAAAATGTGTGGAAATAAAACATTACCTATTGTTTTTCTTAAGGTAACACATGATGCATAGTTTTAAAGCCCCCATTTTATTTTTCTAAACAGCATTCTAATTGTATTTCTTCATTATCTTGTTTCTCAACACACATTTTTGCCAGTTTTCATCCACAAATTACTATTCTTTAGTGTTTTTTTACTTGTCAAATGTTGACAATTTAATGAATAAAAAGTCACGTGATACAATGAAGGTCTATGCACTACTAGATAGCCCACATGTATACATATAAATATCTCACAAACTTAACTCTGAAAGATAAATAGCATGAAAGGTACAAAAGATTATGAGTTAGCCTAATTTCACTTCTAACAAAGTGCTAGTGAGATGTTATGGTTGAAATTGAGACACGGCCTTAGAAATCAGAAACAGTGATGAAGCTGGAGAAGGAGAGTGCACCTGTGTGATTGTAAGAGAGAGAGTGAGAGAGTATGGGTGTAAACTGGAGGAGAGTGAGTCTGTGTGATTGTAAGAGAGAGTGAGAGAGTATGGGTGTAAACTGGAGGAGAGTGAGTCTGTGTGATTTTAAGAGAGCGAGCGAGCGAATATTGATGTAAGCTGGATCAGATCTTACCTGATCCTGTATAAGTACTGAAACAGGTTTGACCGACTTGGCAGACTTTAGTGTTCGTACAAGTGGCTTCATCAGCAGTGCCAGCAGGACATACAAAGCAAGTCAGGGATTCCACTGTGAGGAAAGCACATGAGACACAATCATTAATCACAAAGAACACATAATCCCACATCTGGCACAGTTACACTAGTTCCCACTTTCAAGATGGACGATAATGCATGAATCTTCATTGAGGGCGGTGGTTATTTCACAAATGAGGATGAAGATCTACATATGGGATATGGTCCCTAAGTAAGAATCATACAGGACCTGCAGAGTTCAGTTTGCTCCACAGAACATCACAGCACTGAGAGAAAAGTAAGATGGGAGTTTTCCAAATAAACACCAAACGAAAGAAAACAAAAATATTCACAGAAGAATCTTCCCGAATCAGTGGGATTAGTATACATTTCAGGTTAGCCTGATTTCTTAAAAATCTAAATAAAAAGCAAACACAATGTGAGATCCAAAATGATGTTATACCACTTTCTTGATTTATAATCTACCTGCAGGCAGTTATGCTAATGTAGAACCCTCCAGAGTGAGATTATATGGCTTAAAAACGATACTCAACAAAGCAAAACATCAGGCATCCATCATTGACTCAGTGGAGAGCAGAACCAGCTGAGCTGCAGTTATCCAATTATTACATACATGCACTTTGAAAAAGGGATTTCACAAGGATATGCTTTCTAAAAACACACTTTAATCAAGTATGGTGTCAAGCAGTTTTATAAACCTCTCTCCACAGCTGGATTGACATACAATGTTACGTGATTAAAGGTGGAAGAAATCACCGCCCTGCCTATTGACAAACGTGTCATTTTCTTTACATTCCTATTTTAAGCCTTTTGATTTTTAATGCGACTCTCGTGGGATACCAAGATCACATAGCTGGCGCAGCCAGGACAGAAACTGCACCTTTGCCAGGTGAACGACTCTGAGATCCCACAGTAATCCTTGTATTCATTTATAGACCCCACTCACTCTCTGCAGTTAAAACAGGCCAACAATCTGCCAGTTAGAGATTTCCTCTTCACATCATTAATGCTTAAGTATACCAGACCCAGTCAGGGTCTCTGGTATACTGCACGCTGTGTATCTGCGTATAATAGCGTTTGATTAATTTCCATTCCTCCACCTCCTCCTGCTCCGTCCCAGTAGCTTTACTAGGTACAATCTATTGGGGGGGGTCTCCTGCCTCATCCACACCCTCAGAGATCTCATCAAACAAAATTGCAATGTTAAATTCCTAAGGTAAATGATTGTAATTTGATATTTCTCTTTTTTCATTTTTCTAATATATTACATATAGAAATATAATCGAAAGATTGACTAATTTGTTTTTATTTTCTAAACTGATAATTCCAATTTGAAGTGAAACTAATCACAAAAGAAGTATTTATTTATTTATTTTTTTAAGCAGCAAGGTTTTTAATTGTGAATCATATAAAATAATCCATCGATGCAGACGAACAATTTCATTTCGTAAATGTTGAACCTTCTTTTCTTAATTATAATTCGGGGTACGGTAACCAGGGCTCCACCTCCTCCTATCCTCCTATGAAAAAATCTTGTTAGAGTCATACTGCTTCTGCTGACTTCTCCTTAAAATGTAATCACAAAACGATTCCAGTAGAGAAGACAGCAGCTCACCCAGCAGTCTGAGATTGGGCTCCATTCACAGGACATGGTTCCCTCTATAGATAGCTTGTGCTTGTGTGTGTGTACAATGCACTTGTAAATCAGATTAGGCATTTGTTTTAGGCACTCTGCAGAAACTAAATACGAACCGCTCGGCACTCAGGTAAGGAAAAAGTCCCTCCTCGCTGGTAGGAGGAAACCTTAGGGAATCCATGGCTGAGGGTAGCCCTTCCTCCAGGCTCTAAACACGGCCGTCTCCCTGTTTTGGCCTCACTGTGTGTGACTGAGAGGCCAAACAAAAAGAAGCGATACGAATGAAAGCCACAAAGAGTTTTTATGGTGCTTGGATATGATGTGTTGATTAGTGGGCAGATTCTCCTTCTAGAAATACAACCAAGTTGTCCCATGAACTCTTTTGAAGGAGTTACAAAATGTGTTATTTTAACAAAACTTGAACCAAACAACTAAGTTATATATTTCAGGTCACTTTAGCAGTCTGTTTATGATAATTATGATGATGATGTAGCTGCAGGCTGTTGCTACGCATTTAGAATCGTCAGCTTGATTAGTGTTGCAACTCAAAGCGTTTTCTGAAAGACAAGTTTAATGAATAGGTCTCCAGCACTGGCATCCACAATAACGATGTCATGTTTCCTACAGATGTCAGGACTGCCCAGTCCCTGACCACATTCCGGCGCCTCCTTAAGACTCACCTCTTCAAACAGCACCTGTAGAACTCCTCTGTTGTATCCTGGGACACAATCACCCTTCATTTAAATATGCTTTATTTTGCTCTTATCTGCCCCCTATTTTACTGCATATAATCCTGTACCTCAGAATATTGTAATCTGCCAAGTGTTTAATCTGTAGTATTTTGTACTTAATCATATCCTGATGTAACTATCACTATTTAATCATATCCTGATGTAACTTTCACTATTATCTGCTGTATTATTGAATTGTGGTTTGTCACACTTGAGAATTAATGTATTTCTTGTTCTTATTGTATGACTTATATTGTAACACTTGAATGTATTTGTATTTGCTTGCGATTGTAAGTCGCCCTGGATAAGGGCGTCTGCTAAGAAATAAATAATAATAATAATAATAAAGTCAAGGAAGGCTATTCAATTGAGCTAAACTATGGTAGAACTATAATGGCTAATTAAACTAGGACCCTGATGCTTTGTGTGGCAAGATTAAGAAAGCCAAACATCTAGTAAAAACCAAAAAAATATGAGTGAGTGGGGAGGGCTGTCTTCAAGATTCAAAAGACAGGATTTAGGTTTTAAATAACTTGATTAATATTGTCTCTGGTTTCTCATTTTGTAACATAACCCTACATTTTCTCTATTTCAAACATAGAATTAATAAAACATGCCATGGTGTTGTTTTAAACTATATACATATCCCAGACAAGCAAACACAAAATGTATCAAGATGGCAGATTTTAAAGCTGGGACTGAACTATTTTAATAGTACTAGCAGCCTTACCATTACAATAGCCTGTTTTGCAGCAAGTTGTCCTACTGTTTTTATCAGCTGTATTGTCAAAAGCTTTGCAATCAGCTGCACAGGACTTAGTGACAGCAGGCACTCCTGAAAGGTAGAGAAAACCAGGTTAGTCTCGTGCCAAATCAGTGATTCTGAGATATCAATAAGCAGTGCATTTATGCAGAAACAAATCCGAGTTGAAATTAAAGAAAAGGACAGGTATTTTATAGTAAGTAGAGAGAGTTAATGTTACAATGTTAAAATATATTCAGAGCACTAGGAAAAAGCTACCACGCTATATAGCCTATTGTATTAACTCCGTGGAGAATGGTAGAGATATCTGTGTGTGAATGAGAGTGTGAGAGTCGTCACAGGCAGTAGGTCCAGGGCAGACACATGCGGGTTCAGGTCGGGTTGCAGGTTTTATTAAAGTGGGTCGGGTCGGGTGTTGCAGCGCGTTGCGGGTTCGAGTCGGGTCATGTAGTAGTGGGTCCGGGTCGGTAGCGGGTCGTAAAAATTGGACCCGTGTAGGACTCTACCCCTCATGCAAGAACTATATTAACAACAAGGCACTCCCATGCCTGGACTGTATGCAGAAATCAAAGCCAGAGCTCCCATCATAGAGTGTAACATCAATCACTGAAGCCATTAAGTTTGTATTAGATTAACAATGTGTGCAGCCGTTGGCTGTATCTAGATGCTGGTTATAGATCAAGCAAACCCGCTTGCTATGAATCGACTCCTTAGACGTGCACACATAACTGCTCTTGTGGGTCTTCTCTGCAAGCCCCCTGTCTGACTAGCCATGGGCTCTCACCTTTCACCAGCCGAAATCCACAAGCACCAAATTCGAAACAAAGACTACGAATCTCAAGTGAAGGAAAACCGCGTACCTGTACTGCTGACTTTGTAGTCGCTCTTGCAGAATGTTTCAGAGGCACAGGGATTTGCAACACAGGAACTTTCATCGGTTGCATCCGTACATGTGAAGCAAGCTAATTGACCTGTAAAACATCCGGGATATATTGGACAAAGCTGAGGGGATATATCACCTCTTATCAAATAAAGCAGTATGTGCTGGTAAACTTAAAAGACGTTTAATTTTTACAAATACGAATTGCCATTTACCATAAATGTAATATGGAATAGTTTGCACATATGCCCACCCACATCTGCGCCTATGTGAATGCCAAGTTTAAGTTAACTGTGCACCCCAAAGGCGGGTGTTTAAGTTTAGGTCAAAAAGGGTATTTTTTTAAATCTTTTTTTTGTTTGGGGATCATTTCAGTTTCTGTTTCAACTTTTTTTGTCAAATGAAATGCTTTTTTCAATTATTATGCACAGTGTGTTTGTTTCTGTAGGATGTATACATATGTGCTTTGTATTTGTAGTGTATATGTGCAGATGTTATAAACTGCAAAAAATGTTGCTTCACTCGGGACCATACATTATCAGTCTTGGCTACTTTGCTCTGCTCAAACCCTGGGGAGATAGTTGATGTATTCAGAGTTTTAATTGATTTAAATCATGTTTGTAATGTAAACTATTTCTTGTGACGTCAGAGCTTTCGTACTTAATTTATCCTCTGGTCAAAACAAAGAACTGTACTTGTTTACCTTTAGGGAAAATTATCAGAGAACAAGCAAAACAGAGGCAGTTACCCCTCTCTGTTAGAGAAGATGCTATTCCATTGCCATTGATTGGGACTTAATTATTGTGCAAATAAGAGCACATGGGTAAGGGAGGATGTGAAGCATAAAAATCTTATCAGACACACATGGTTCCTTCCCTCTTGAAATCTGCTTGCCCCAGTGTCTCTTGTGAGACAAATACACAAGCGCCTGTTCTTATTTAGTCACAAGTGGAAGATATCCATTACATTAAAACATTCAGTGTGCTTCATTTGGAATAACTAAAGGAAATATCATTAGGAGAAATGGCCTCAGATCCCATTTGTGCTCCCCATCAAGTAATAAAATAAATAATGGTACAGTTTAATAATAACAGTATTAATCTGAAATTCTAATGCATGTATTGTATTAGGGTTTATCTGTGGTACTGGTATTGAGAAATAAGACACATGCAATAACAGGGGTTTTAGAAATGACTAGCTTGTCAAAAAGAGTTAACCAGCTGAAACCTTTAACTACTACTTACAACAGCTAACAGCAGGTCCGTTTGGAAACAATTCAAATGAATAATGTTTTGTGCATTTCACAGGAAACCCTACAGAGCTGATATTTTCAATGAGAGCATGTTAGACAATATCATTATTTAATATAAAGAAATAACTACCCCATTAACACAAATGGTCTTACCATTACAACTGGCTTGTGTGCAGCATGATACTCGAGGAAACGCATCCATTTGTTGAGTACAAGTCGCTTTGGTAGCACAGGTCTTTGTCACACTGTAGGCAGTGTTTGGTCCTAAAAAGGGGATATTGAATGCTCAATATGTGCATTTCAAAATATCTAACTACTGTTAACCATTGGAGTGAAACTGAACAGCAGCACAGGAAGTGATGAGAGACCAAGAAGAAAGGGTTGGATTTTCTTCAAGGAGTATTTGCATGTGGCAATAGAAATAATGCTGTGATCACTCTGGTGATTTTTGTAGTACATTGAGTTCTTCCCTAGGCCTCCATAAACAATGTATTCTGAAGGTTTAACTTGAACCATTCTGACATATATCATACAAAGAACAATTATATGAATTATATACAATACATAGCTTATAAATCTGTAAATTTATATCAAGGTGCTGCTTATAACTGTTTTATAAATATAATAGACGTTTAATAACTATGTTATAGAGTGTTAATAAAGCATTATAAGTGGTTTATAACCATGCAATAGCCATAAAAGGAATTCCGTTTAAACATCCCAGAGTACTAATAAGTGGCTAAAATCTGTCCCCCTTATAAAATTGTAATTCCTTCTATGGCTATTGCATGGTTATAAACCATCTATAATGATTTATTAACACTATCAAATAATAAGCATATATTGTATATTTATAAAACATTTATAAAGCATTAATTAAACTGTGTGTTTCACACTAAACACACAGTATAACCTCTATATAAGTTTACTGAAGTAAAAGCAGAGCAAAGTGTAAGAGAGAGAAAACAATGAATGGAGAGAAACGAGCAGAAGGAGACTCGAGACAAACAGGGCACACTGCAATCATCACTTACCTGTTCCAGTTTTCTCGTAGGTGTTCTTACAGGTATCATCTAAGAGGCCACAGACGTTTACAGCACATGTAGTCTCATCATTCGCTTTATCACAGGTGTAGCATCTCAACTGTGCCTCTAAAAAACAAGAATGTGGGACCTGATGAATATTGCATTGGGGATTGGGAACTCGATTCTTTTTAAACTCTTTCCTAAGGCTGAAAGGATGATCTCAACTAAATACCTGGTAAGTATTTGGGGAGGAGAAGCAAGCATTATATTGTCAGACAGCTTTTAGTAGTGATTAATTCATAGTGTTGAAACATAGCAAGTTAATCACAAATTAAACTGAATGAAAACAAGAAGAAAAAAATGTCAAAACCAGGTTTAAATGATTGTTTATCAATAATAACTAGGGTTTCAACTTTGTTTCTGTTCGGTAAAATACGATATCCTGGATCTCATCTCTGCGGCCGATCTCCTGGATCTCATTTCAGGCTGCAGGTCTCCCGGCCTCCTGGTGCGGACTACTGCCATCCTCATTCATTTCCTATGGTGGCGGATTTTCAGAACTCATTGGTTGTTTATATTTTAATGAAACAGAAAATCAATTGCTACAATTCTATGCAATGTATCTGCTACTGACAACACAAATCTGATTTACTGTACGTAATGACACATGCATAATTTAATATTCAAATAAAAACATTCAGTACACTTGTTAGAGTCATAGTGCTTCTGCTGACTTCTCAAAACAATTCCAGCAGAGAAGACAGCAGCTCACCCAGCAGTCAGAGATTGGGCTCCATTCACAGGACATGGTTTCCTCTATAGATAGCTTGTGCTTCTGTGTGTGTGTGTAATGCACTTGTAAATCAGATTAGGCATTTGTTAAGAAATCCCAAGCTAATAGTACCCTGTTTTTCACATGTTGCAGCTGCATCCAGATTCATACCCCTAGGATATTAACAATGGAAGCGGGTGTGCAGCATGCTGGCTGATTATCTGGAAATAACTTTGTGACACAGCTGTAGATCAATGTCAGTTGTTTCTACTTCTTCCTTAAAACAAAGTGCCTGTATTTGGTGCAATAAAATCCCTGCTTTCTATCTATAAATGAGAAGACATTCTTTAGAGTTCTTGTCTAAAGTACTGATTTCAACAGCACAGAGAGAAGACAGTAGGAGGCATGCTAGTGTTAACATGAATAGTAAAATGAACAAGGCTTACGATTGCATTTGTCCGTACTGCAACAGGATGTTCGTGGGTTAACTGCATCTACGCAAGCAGCCTTACAGCCTTTTTCAACAGTGATGGAACTTCCTAAGAGAGGAATACAAAAATAAATTCAAAGCTGTTCATCATTGATCCCATAACCATCAACTGAATATGTTTTGTCCATTGTTCAACATTGGACTACAATTAAAATAAAATAAAAAATGTTTGGAAATAAAACATTAACTATTGTTTTTCTTAAGGTAACACATGATGCATAGTTTTAAAGCCCCCATTTTATTTTTCTAAACAACAATCTAATTGTATTTCTTCATTATCTTGTTTCTCAACACACATTTTTGCCAGTTTTCATCCACAAATTACTATTCTTTAGTGTTTTTTTTACTTGTCAAATGTTGACAATTTAATGAATAAAAAGTCACGTGATACAGTGAAGGTCTATGCACTACTAGATAGCCCACATGTATACATATAAATATCTCACAAACTTAACTCCGAAAGATAAATAGCATGAAAGGTACAAAAGATTGGAGAAGGAGAGTGCACCTGTGTGATTGTAAGAGAGAGAGTGAGAGAGTATGGGTGTAAACTGGAGGAGAGTAAGTCTGTGTGATTGTAAGAGAGCGAGCGAGCGAGTATTGATGTAAGCTGGATCAGATCTTACCTGATCCTGTATAAGTACTGAAACAGATTTGACCGTCTGAGCAGACTGAAGTGGTCGTACAAGTGGCTTCATTAGCAGTGCCAGCAGGACATACAAAGCAAGTCAGGGATTGCACTGTGAGGAAAGCACAGGGGACACAATCATTAATCACAAAGAACACATAATCCCACATCTGGCACAGTTACACTGGTTGCCACTTTCAAGATGAACGATAATGCATGAATCTTCATTGAGGGCGGTGGTTATTTCACAAATGAGGCTGGAGGTCTCCATATGGGATATGGTGCCTAAGTAAGAATCACTCAGGACCTGCAGAGTTCAGTTTGCTCCACAGTACATCACAGCACTGAGAGAAAAGTAAGATGGGAGTTTTCCAATGAAACACCAAACGAAAGAAAACAAAAATATTCACAGAAGAATCTTCCAGAATCAGTGGGGTTAGTATACATTTCAGGTTAGCCTGATTTACTAAAAATCTAAATAAAAAGCAAACACAATGTGAGATCCAAAATGATGTTATACCACTTTCTTAATTTATTTTCTACCTGCGGAAAGTGAGATTATATGGCTTAATTGAGTCGTTTACCAGACAGGGTGTGTGATAGTCATTGTAGGATTCTATACATCACCAGTACCCTTGTTTAACATGTTCAATTTGCACAGTAATTGAGTAGTTTACCAGACAGGGTGTGTGATAGTCATTGTAGGATTCTGTACATCACCAGTACCCTTGTTTAACATGTTCAATTTGCACAGTAATTGAGTAGTTTACCAGACAGGGTGTGTGATAGTCATTGTAGGATTCTTTACATCACCAGTACCCTTGTTTAACATGTTCAATTTGCACAGTAATTGAGTAGTTTTCGCATGCTTTCCCATAGTTATACAATACATTTACCATAGTTTAACTTTCATTGTATGTGCTTTACCAGACCTCAGTTGGCTTTCCAATGCATACCTATGCTTTACCATGCTTTCACTACACTTTATTACACCTTGCTGTGCTTTTACTATGGGAAATTTGTATAAGGGTGGGTATACTTCATCTTGCTCAATATGTTTGTCAGAGTTTTCATTTAGACAGACAACAGTGTACTTGGAATGTCAAAACATCCTTAACTTAATGGACACTCAAACATTCCAAAGTTACATGTGTAATAAACTGTGTTCTAGTCAACCTTCAATACAAATACATCAGAAGGGTTAGGCGTTCTTGCTTAACTCTAAAATCCCTCCAGTGCTGACTGGTTTATCTGGTTATTTCGAGAACCTCATTCTTTTAGTTAAGTTTTAATACTTGCTTTAATCAAGTATGGTGTCAAGCAGTTTTATAAACCTCTCTGCACAGCTGGATTGACATAAAATGTTACGTGATTAAAGGTGGAAGAAATCACCGCCCTGCCTATTGACAAGCTTGTCATTTTCTTTACAATCCAATTTTAAGCCTTTTAATTCAATCTTTTGATTTTTAATGCGACTCTCGTGGGATACCAAGATCACATAGTTGGCACATCCAGGACACAAACTGCACATTTGCCAGGTGAGCCACTCCGAGATCCCACAGTAATCCTTGTATTCATTTATAGACCCCACTCACTCTCTGCAGTTAAAACAGAATAACAATCTGCCATTTAGAGATCTCCTTGTCACATCATTAATGCTTAAGTAGACCAGACCCAGTCAGAGTCTCTGGTATACTGCTCCCTGTATATCTGGAATGCTGCTAAACAACTAGATAAAAAGGTCATGAAAAACTAAGCAATTTACTGTAAACAACATTCTTTTTATGGGTTTGGCATTTGGCATTATCATCAACAGCCAACAGGTCTGACTAGTTTACCTGGCAAAGTTCAAGCATCTAAAATGAGTAGACTCACATCCCCGCAGGTTAAAACACACCATGGGTGTTTAACACTTAAATATCTTAATATGGAGTTTAAGAAAATAAAATGTGGAGATCCTGGGATAAATGTCTCAAGATCTCATCTTTTCAAACAAAATTGCAATGTTAAATTCCTAAGGTAATTAATTGTAATTTTATATTACTCTTTATCATTTATATAATATGCTACATACAGAAATATAATTGAAAGATTGACTAATTTGTTTTTATTTTCTAAACCCATAATTCCAATTTAACTGAAACTATAATCACAAATTATGTTGATTTTTTTTACCAGCAAGGTTCGTAGTTGTGATTCTTATCCATCGATGTAGACGCACAATTTAATTTCATTTCCTAAACCTTCCTTTTTACTTAATTTTGAAAATATGTATAACCATATCCCTCCAACAGACACTATAATATAAAGATATATTACTGTTCTGTATCAAAACTGTGAAACATATCGAATGTGTCAAACAAATACATTGTTTTAAACATATACCAAATATATTGGGGGACTAAACTGAGTTGGATCTTAATTCTGCCTTTCTAAACCAAAACCCATCTTAATCATAAATCTGTACCTTTAATAAAGTTGTCAAGACTTAACCAAGGTCTGGGGAAAAAACAGCTGGTTACATTTAAGGTGTTGGCTGTGTTAAGATCAGACTCTGTTCAGACAATCTGACCATTATCTGGATAAGTTAAGGAAGATCGGTTTCAAAGAGAAGCAGAATCTAGTAATGTAATACAATGCAGTAGATGAAATGTAAATGTTACCTTTTCAAAAAGACGGAGAAACTTAAACTTTGAAGTAAAAAAAATGTCAATGACTTCAGATGAAGACAATAAAAACTACTGTTGTGGTTGACAAAGTTAACATAAATATCTAAAACATGCATATCAGATACATACATATCAAAAACATACATATCAGAAACATATAAATCTCCTTGAATCTCGTTTCCAGCGTTTGATTAATTTGCATTCATCCACCTCTGTCCCGGTAGCTTCTCTAGACAAAATTTTTCTTGTATTTCTAATCAGTGGTTTGTAGTTTTAGGATGCTGTTTAGACACTATCTGGATAAGTTAATAAATATAAATTACAAATAAGAGACATTCTAACTGACTTATATCTAAAATAAAATCAAATACATTATTATACATTATTATTAAATACATAATACATAAAACAAGTCTCCATCTATCTTTACTTATGCTAGTTTTTAGTAACTCAACCCTGTACAGAAAATACTACTGCAGTGGTGAAAAACCAAGACACATCACTAGTTGAGGCAAATTCAAATACAATTGAAGAATACAATGTATCTGTTACCCTGTGCTGCGCAGTAGAGAAGAACCAGGATGCTCAACACAACCTTCATGGTGTGTTCTGTAGAGAAAGTTCCAGGTGAAATGGATGGAGAGAGAGAACAGCTGATTTTATACTGATGTAACAGGTCAATGCAATTTTTTTAACAGATTTGTACATGTGAATCTTGCACAACTACTTCCCCTGAAGCGTTCCTCTGCAAAACAGGTTTTTTAATTACACATACCAAGCCTTAGGGAGCAGAGAACATACACACACACACATATTATATATATATATATATATATATATATATATATATATATATATATATATATATATAAAACAAGTCATTTTTGAGTTAAGGTGGAATAAAACAGTAACTAAAATTATGGGTAATCAGGATTTGCAAATGTCAGAATTACAAGAGCCAATCAAATGACGTGATAGGTTGCACACTTAGTGATTGTTCTTCTGGTGTTTATATATATATATATATATATATATATATATATATATATATATATATATATATATTTATAGTAAATTGACCCGCACTACATTGTTCTAGCCCCTTTCAAAACTGACCCAACACACAAGAATAGGAGGTTCAGCGCTTACGCACACTTTTAATAATACAAACAAAACAAAAACCTAACTCTGACTTGGAGAGCTGACTATACACGAAAAGTCCCTGCCTAACTTGCAGGATGGCTAAGCCGTTTACCTGCCACCACAACACAAACACACAGGTTCACACAGCTTGCTTGCTTGCTTGCTTGCTTGCTTGCTTGCTTTTTTTTTTTTTTTTGACTGCTTGGAAGCAGAGCACCTCATCTGCTTCCTTCTGCACAGCAGCCACGAGCAAACTAACTGCTCCCCTTTTATATCCTGCACCTGGCTCTAATTTAATAATAAGCACCAGGTGCAGGGGATAATTAATAATAAAACAATTAACAAATCAAAATTAAACAATAAAGCAAAACAATTAAACAATAACCAAAACAATTAAAGTAAACAAATGTGCATTCCGCACATGTTTTTCTTCAGGGAGGCTTTAACCCCCTCCCTGCTGTCTCACAATATATATATACATACAAAGAAACTCACATATAAATTTGCATAGTTAGGAGCGTGTGAACAGGGCTTAAGATAGAAAAGCTATATGTAATTCCTGTAAATGGGTGCTAAACTTTTCAGGGATCAAGTCTATACTGCTCAGTGAGCCAGTGTAAAGAGGCCAAAACAGGATTATCTTGTTCAAATATCTCGAATAAGCAGATTTGGACCGATCACCTCAGTAGCTACAGATGTGCGCTCGCTGCTGCCATGGTGAAGTACTTCTCTCAAATCATATCCATGGCACATGTCTGCAGTCTGTTTTCTATGATGGAAGCAGTGCTGACGCAAACCTGGTCACTTTCGGTGTCCCTCAAGGGTCTGTTCTTGGGCCTCTTCTCTTTAATATCTACATGCTTCCCCTGGGTCACCTCATCCACCAACATAGCCTCATGTTTCACTTTTATGCAGATGACACCCAGCTCTACCTAAAAGTCGACCCTGGATGTCCCTCTGCCTGGTCCGGCTCTCGGCTTGCATTCAAGACATCGAGGCCTGGATGTCTGCCAATTTTATTCAGCTCAACACTAACAAATCTGAACTTCTTCTAGTACAGAAATCTCAACTCAAGAATCTCAATATTGCTGCCCTGAACCATGGAGACTGTCTGTTGCTGCCTTCCCCCACTGTACGAAGCCTTGGTGTACTTCTGGGTAGTAACCTCTCTTTGATGCCCAAATCTCAGCTGTAGTAAAATCCTCCTTCTACCACCTCCGAAACATCTCAAAGGTCTGTCCCCACCTTTCCCTCCCGGATACAGAGATACTCTGTCATGCATTCATCTCCTCTCGACTCAACTACTGCAACTCTCTCTATGGTGATCTTCTGTCACGCATCATAAACCGGTTTAGAATGCTGCTGCCAGGATCCTTACCAGATGTAAAAAACATGATCACATTATCCCCTGTCTTGCCCAGCTGCACTGGCTACCTGTAAAGGATTACTTTCAACAGTCTCCTGCTTGCCTACAAGGCCCGTCATCACACAGGTCCAGAGTATCTCTCCAACCTGCTGACCCACTATGTCCCTGCACGCAAGCTGAGGTCATCTGACTCTGGCTTGCTTGTCATACCCAAGCAAAAGTGCAACACACTCAGAGAGCGCTCTTTTAGCTTCATTGCTCCGACTCTCTGGAACTCTCTCCCAGCTTTAGTGCATGCAGCTCCCACAGTCACTCACTTCAAATCAATCAAGACCCACTTGATCTCTCTTGCTTTCAATGCTCTTTAAGATAGCTGATATCTGTTATTAGCTGTTGTCTAAAAAAAAAAAAAACATTTTGGTTTTACATGTTTACACAATAGTGTTCAATGAAACTGCATCTGTGTTTACAACACAGTTCCTGGATGCAGGCACAGTCAGCTGGCAGATGCGTATGCTCCTCCATAGAGTACAAGGCAGCCGTCATACCGGAAGTAGTGTTATATTTTCTTTTTATATAGTATTAGAAACAATGATTTGGATTTTATAGTTTTGTGTGTACATATACCCGTTTACACTTGTACACAGGTATATGTACATTATTATTATTATTATTATTATTATTATTATTATTATTATTATTATTATTATTATTATTATTTGTTTATTTGTTTATTTGTTTATTTAGCAGACCCATTGTACATACCGATTTCTTCTGAAAATAATACTTTATTATATTTTTTCAGTGTTTGTAGTTGTACTGTGGCCTGATCTCTCTATCTCTGTTCCTCTGGAATCTACCACACTCTCTCCCTCTTCCTCCGCTAAGAACCTTGGAGTCACCCTGGACCCCTGCCTCTCTTATTCCCAGCACATCTCCACTCTGGCACGCACTTGCCGATTCTTCCTGAGCAACATCCGAAGAATCCGACCCTTCCTCACCAACTATGCTACCCAGCTCCTGGTCCAGGCCCTGGTACTCTACCTCCTAGACTACTGCAACTCCCTCCTGGCTGGCCTCCCTGCATCCGCCACCCGTCCGCTCCAGCTCATCCAGAACTCTGCTGCCCGCCTGGTGTTCTCTCTGCCTCGCTTCGCCCACGCTACTCCACTACTCCGCTTGCTCCACTGGCTCACAATCACCGCTCGCATCCAGTTCAAGACTCTTGTACTAGCCTACAGATGCCTTGACCAGACTGCACCCAGCTACCTCCAGACCCTCATCTCTCCCTACACCCCCACTCGACCTCTCCGCTCCACCTGCACTAGAAGACTAGCTCTACCTCCGCTACGCTCCCCTGCCTCCAGAGCCCGCTCCTTCTCCACCCTTGCTCCGCAGTGGTGGAATGACTTTCCTACAGATGTCAGGACTGTCCAGTCCCTGACCACATTTTGGCGCCTCCTTAAGACTCACCTCTTCAAACAGCACCTGTAGAACTCCTCTGTTTGTATCCTGGGACACTATCACCCTTCATGTAAATGTGCTTTATTTTGCTCTTATCTGCCCCCTATTTTACTGCATTTAATCCTGTACTTCAGAATACTGTAATCTGCCAAGTGTTTAACTTGTAGTACTTTGTATTTAATCATATCCTGATGTAACTATTACTATTATCTGCTGTATTATTGAATTGTGGTTTGTCACACTTGTACTTTGCTTGAACAAAAGTTATTGTATTTCTTGCTCTTATTGTATTACTTGTATTGTAACACTTGAAATGTATTTGCTTATGATTGTAAGTCGCCCTGGATAAGGGCGTCTGCTAAGAAATAAATAATAATAATAATATTAAAATAAAGCCTTTGATGTTTCATTTTCCATTTAAATACAGTGTTTCTGCAATGCAAATGTTAGAAATGATGTTCATGAATAAAACTGTTCAGTTGTAGCAAAGAGTATGTATTTCATTTTTATAATGAAGCAGTTTAAAAATGTATGGGTCAAAGTGACCCACGTGGCAGTTCTAGGGAGTTCGAAAATCCGGCGGTTCTAGTGTTAATTGACCTGGTCCAACTTACACAGAGGCAGAGAAAAAAAGCCTCTTTTTCAACCCATTTAATTCACACAGCAAGGGTAACAAACGAATTTAGACCTTTGCATGAATCACAGAAACCTTGTTTTGGTTAATGGTGAATCTTTTGCCCCTGAGCTACTAGAGACTAGAAACCGGTTCTGCAGTATCAGCATTCCTGTGCAGCTAACGAGAACGTTTATAGAGCTGGGCGTTCACACTTGACAGCAAATGAAGGCTATAATTCCCATCTGTCATCATTTTGTAAAAATCACATAAAAACCAGACAGGGCACCAAAGAGGCAGGTTTCACACAATACAAGAGAGATGTGCTTAAAGGCTCAAGTTGTCACCTCAAGCTTTAAATAAAAAGGAGCAGCAGTTTCAACTGACACCGATGCTCCCACACTCAAGTCACAATCACTGAAATTGTGATACAGCACTTGGTCAGTGCTTGTGCTGTACAGTGTAACACTAAGCTTGGTGCTTAAACAGCCTTCTCTCCTGCCTGCCTCTCCGTACTGCCAATCACCCGCAACCCTTTGTACAGGTCCACCTGCCTTGCCGTGATTATCCAATCACCTCACTTCCATGTTCCACATTCAAGCCACATAGCTGGTTGGGGACTTTTACCAACTGTGAATTAACGTATTCTTGGCTAAAAACACACACACAACCCCCCTTCCCATGTTTAGTAACAAGCCAACGAAATCTAATAAATTGCAATAAGACAGGTTATGCTGCTTGGTTCTCTGAGTCAGTTGAGTAATATTGAGAGCTTCAGGTTCGTTATTGACGTGCTTGAAATGCAGCGAGTTCTGAAATGAGAAATCTCATTCGAAATATTACCAAGGTGTCCTTTATCCACGAGCGTAACACAGCCTGCTTAAGAGCTATTCTCTTACTATCTCATGTGGAGAGACTTGTGCATTTGTCTCTTCTCCACTTGCCTACTGCAATGTCGAGCTTCCTGGTGCCTCAAAACATGCTCTTAATAGGCTACAGTATGTTCAGAACCCAGCTGCTTGAGTCCTAACTAGATCTAAATCATTTGAACATATAACACCTGTTCTGGCATCCCTGCATTGGCTACCGGTTAAGTTCAGGATTGATTTAAAAATATCACTCTTAACATAAGGCCTTGAATGGTTTGACACCAAGTTACATCTCTGATATGTTAATTGAATATATCCCTGTGTGAAACATGCGATCTGCTAATTTTTTTAAAACTGGTTATCATGTATTATGCATTTCTCTGTATTTAAAGTATTATGGATTTTCTTGTTGTTACTGCATCTTGTAAAGCGCTTTGTGATGGTGCTCCACTATGAAAGGCGCTATATAAAATAGATTGATTGATTGATTAAGAGTCCCAAAAACCAGGCTCCAGGCTATGGGAGATGGGGCTTTCTGTTGCTAAGCACCTAAGTTATAGAATGCTCTTCCACAGAATATTAAGGATTCAGAATGTGGATATTTTTAAAGGATACCTAACAACACATTTTTCTTTAAATTGGCATTTCAGCCTGTGTAAGGAAATGGCTTTTTATGAGTTTGCACAATACTTGTGTTTTGTTTTAACATATATAGCCTGCTGTGATCTTTTATAATTATGTATTATTGTGTGTTTATTACGTCTATAGCCTGCCGTCATTATTATGATTATGTATTATTATTCTTAGACTGTAAAGCGCTTTGAGATGTGTCGCATGAATTGCGCTATATAAAATAAATATTATTATTATTATTATTATCATAGTCTGTTTCCATTGCATGAGTTTCCTAAGAGTTGAGGCAGGTTCAGGGATATGAATTAATTGTCTAAACAGAACCACCTCTTAACCAGGAAGTTATTTTTCCACATTAAGCTCAATTGGGAGTTCTGTTCTCTTTATACAGTGAAGCATGTCAGCACAGGCATTTTTCACTTTCCTCCTTCTGTGTTGGTTTCGGTAAACATTCAGTTTTTTTGATAAGAAAAATATTTCAAGTTAGGTTCCTTGAATTTCTAGTGTTTCTACATATGTATATATATATATATATATATATATATGTTTAGACTTACAAAAAAAACCTCCATTGCTAAGGTGTTCAAAACTGTGAGGTTCTACTGAACTTCTTTTGAACTTCTGTTCTACCCCCTTGACAGTAGTGTGCAAATGTATGAGAACACACCATTGCTTCGGCTGTTTTGATTGGTTGTGCAGATGAAATCAAACCACTGTAACTGAAAATCTTGGAAAATTGTCAAAATAGGCAAATGAGTGATTGTCTAATTTAATTCATGACTATAATAGGCCACACATGCAAGTAATTACACATAAAAAATAAAAGGAACACACAGCCACAAGTGATAAAATGCATGAGACTTTTTAGAAGTAGTTAAGATGCCTAATTAAAGCACAAAGCGGTCTAACATTTTCACACATTATTATTATTATTATTATTATTATTATTATTATTATTATTATTATTTATTTCTTAGCAGACGCCCTTATCCAGGGCGACTTACAATCGTAAGCAAATACATTTCAAGTGTTACAATACAAGTAATACAATAAGAGCAAGAAATACAATAACTTTTGATCAAGCAAAGTATAAGTGTGACAAACCACATTTCAATAATACAGCAGATAATAGTGATAGTTACATCAGGGTATGATTAAATACAAAGTACTACAGGTTAAACACTTGGCAGATTACAGTATTCTGAAGTACAGGATTAAATGCAGTAAAATAGGGGGCAGATAAGAGCAAAATAAAGCACATTTACATGAAGGGTGATAGTGTCCCAGGATACAAACAGAGGAGTTCTACAGGTGCTCTTTGAAGAGGTGAGTCTTAAGGAGGCGCCGGAATGTGGTCAGGGACTGGGCAGTCCTGACATCTGTAGGAAGGTCATTCCACCACTGCGGAGCAAGGGTGGAGAAGGAGCGGGCTCTGGAGGCAGGGGAGCGTAGCGGAGGTAGAGCTAGTCTTCTAGTGCAGGCGGAGCGGAGAGGTCGAGTGGGGGTGTAGGGAGAGATGAGAGTCTGGAGGTAGCTGGGTGCAGACTGGTCAAGGCATCTGTACACATGAGTGCCTATTGTTTCTATATCACTGATTACTGAGCGGAAATTGAAATTCTCACCCCCAGAGGTTTTCATGCAGGTAGGTATATAAAGGATGTAAATGACAAGTCTTCATGTGTTCTAATAAATGTGCACACTACTCTACTTTTGATGACATTAATTTGAATGAACCGGCATGTATCCACAGGTTAGCAGACAACCCATCGAACTGTAGTTAATAAAAAAAATAAGTGAGCCATGCCTGCAATAACATGAGGACACTTCCTGCTTGAAACTGTCAGCTTGATTCTCCAGGGATTGATCTAACTCACAAGCTATGCATCAGTATTTGGAACCACCTGTGGCTTTTACTGTACCCCTTAAAAGACTGTACACTCTGTGGCAAAGCGCCCCGCCCCTGTGTGCATTTGTGTTATGTGTTGTATGTTGCGTGTGTAAATGTTGGTGTATAGATTGGTACACGGGATATAAACGGGTCTGTGTTTCACGTGTATTTAAAGTGTAGATTTGTATTTAGGCACGAGGAGAGCACAAATCACTTCACGTGCTGGTTAAATGTAATATGTGAGCACAGGGTTGCACAGAATTAATTCACGTGCTGGGATTCAAGTGAATAATTAATTAGTAATTGAATCCCAGCACAACAGTATAAATAGACGCACATTTCTTGCACTCAGGGTTAGGTGTTCGGAAGAGGAGAACGGGTGAGAGAGAGAGAGGAGTAAAAGTAAAGTAAAGTAAAGTAAAGATCGTAAATATAAGTGTTTGTTCTCACCGTGTCTGTTTGTCTGTCCGTGCACCGTTTGTGTAGTGTTAGTCGTTTTGTATGTCTCTTTATTTTGGCTATAGTGCCGTGTCCTGTGTTTTGTATTCCGTTGTTTAAACCTTTTATTTTGTTATTAAACGCTGAGTGCAGCCATTGCACTCAGCTCATCATCACCACCGTCTCTGTCTGTATTCCTTCCTGCTTCTGGTCTGACGCCACCCACTCTGGCCGTCTTTGTGACACGTGGTGTCTTCGTGGGATAGCCGCGCCTCCAAGCGTCAGACCAGGAGGGGTCTGGATTAAAAAAAAAAAAAAAAAAAAAAGTCAATGGCAGAAGACGCCATCAAACTGCGGGGCTGGTTCCTGGAGAATGCTGGGCTGGAAGCCCAGGCTCTACCCATAGTCGTCCGGGCCCTGTGGATGATGGACAGTGAGAGATGGGAGGCATATCAGGAGGAACACACCCCAAACACCTTGGAGGAAGGTGTGGAGTTTCTCCTCAGCTACCTGGAGGCAACGATAAACGGAACAGCAGCCCAGGTAGCAGGCCCACCAGCAGAGGGTGAATGCCTGCTGTCCCCATCTCCACCAGCAGAGGGTGAGTACCTGCTGTCCCCATCTCCACCAGCAGAGGGTGAATGCCTGCTGGTTTTGCCTCCACAGCCTGAGTGGGAGGAGCCCGAACGTCCTACGCCTGAGTGGGAGGAGCCCGAACGTCCTACGCCTGAGTGGGAGGAGCCCGAACGTCCTACGCCTGAGTGGGAGGAGCCCGAACGTCCTACGCCTGAGTGGGAGGAGCCCGAACGTCCTACGCCTGAGTGGGGGGAGCCCGAACGTCCACAGCCCAAGAGGGAGGAGTCGGTGCGTCCACAGCCCAAGAGGGAGGAGTCGGTGCGTCCACAGCCCAAGAGGGAGGAGTCGGTGCGTCCACAGCCCAAAAGGGAGGAGTCGGTGCGTCCACAGCCCAAAAGGGAGGAGTCGGTGCGTCCACAGCCCAAAGGGAGGCAAGTCGGGGCTTCCACAGCCCTGGGACCCAAGCCACCAGCAGAGGGAAAATGCATGCTGGTTCAGCCCCAAGAGCCGGAAGGGGAGGAGTTACAGGCTCAACCCCCTGAAAATTTTTGGGGGGGAGAGGGGCAGGAGGCTGGTGTCCCCCAGCAGCCTCTATTCATGCTGCTGAAGGCAGCACGGGGCGCACCAGCCCAGCCGCCACAGGAGAGGAGGAACCAGCGCCCAGACGGGGGGACCGCGAGCGTCCAGCGCCCAGACGGGGGGACCGCGAGCGTCCAGCGCCCAGACGGGGGGACCGCGGGAATCCGAAGCCTGAGAGGCAGCTGTTCCCACCTTCACCAGCAGAGCAAGAATGCCTGCTGGTTTCCCCATCACAACCAGCAGAGGTAGAATGCCTGCTGGTTTCCCCAGCACAACCAGCAGAGGAAGAATGCCTGCTGGTTTCCCCAGCACAACCAGCAGAGGAAGAATGCCTGCTGGTTTCCCCAGCACAACCAGCAGAGGAAGAATGCCTGCTGGTTTCCCCTTCAGAAGCAGAGCCGCACCAGTCCGCTGCAAGAGAGGCAGAGCAGCACCAGTCCCCTGAAAAAGGGGGAGACTACACGCTGCTCCCACCTCCATCGGCAGGAGACTACACGCTGCTCCCACCTTCACCGGCAGGAGCAGAGCAGCCGGAGCTGCCTCTGCCACTTCCAGGAGCAGAGGAGCAGGAGCTGCCTCTGCCTCCGCCACCTACATCGGCAGGAGCAGAGCAGCTGGAGCTGCCTCTGCCTCCGCCACCTACACCGGCAGGAGCAAAGGAGCAGGAGCTGCCTCTGCCACTTCCAGGAGCAGAGGAGCAGGAGCTGCCTCTGCCACTTCCAGGAGCAGAGGAGCTGCCTCTGCCTCTGCCACTGCCAGAAGCAGAACAGCAGGAGCTGTCTCTGCTTCCCATACCTCCACCACGGGGAGTACGGTGGCCGGAGCCCCAGAAAGGGGAGCTGTCGGCCACGAAGAAGGGGGAGGAGGTCTGGAGACCACCAACCCCAGCAGCAGTTTCGCTGCCGGAGATCGTGGGGGAGGTCAGGAGACCTGCTCCCACTGCAGCAGTTTCGCTGCCGGAGATCGTGGGGGAGGTCCGGAGACCTGCTCCCACTGCAGCAGTTTCGCTGCCGGAGATCGTGGGGGAGGTCCGGAGACCTGCTCCCACTGCAGCAGTTTCGCTGCCGGAGATCGTGGGGGAGGTCCGGAGACCTGCTCCCACTGCAGCTTCTTCGCTGCCGGCAGTACTGTGGTCGGAGCCCCACCAAAGGGAGCTACCGGCTACAAAGAAGGGGGACGAGGTCTGGAGACCACTTTCCCCAGCAGCAGTTTCGCTGCAGGAGTTCTTGTGGCCGGAGCCCCACAGGAGGGAGCTGCCGGCTACGAAGAAGGGGGAGGTCGGGGGACCACCTGCCCCCGCAGCTTTTTCGCTGCAGGACGGGACCAACAGGCTGTCAGCCGTGCCACTACCGGCAGGGGTGCTGACAGCATGGCCAGCCATGGGCCCACTGAAGCCTCCCTTCCCAGCCCGAGACTTTGTCCTGGACTGCTGGATTTTTAAGGGGGGAGGTGGCCGTTGAGGCCATGTGTGCTGCGCACAAGGGGGGGTATATGTGGCAAAGCGCCCCGCCCCTGTGTGCATTTGTGTTATGTGTTGTATGTTGCGTGTGTAAATGTTGGTGTATAGATTGGTACACGGGATATAAACGGGTCTGTGTTTCACGTGTATTTAAAGTGTAGATTTGTATTTAGGCACGAGGAGAGCACAAATCACTTCACGTGCTGGTTAAATGTAATATGTGAGCACAGGGTTGCACAGAATTAATTCACGTGCTGGGATTCAAGTGAATAATTAATTAGTAATTGAATCCCAGCACAACAGTATAAATAGACGCACATTTCTTGCACTCAGGGTTAGGTGTTCGGAAGAGGAGAACGGGTGAGAGAGAGAGAGGAGTAAAAGTAAAGTAAAGTAAAGTAAAGATCGTAAATATAAGTGTTTGTTCTCACCGTGTCTGTTTGTCTGTCCGTGCACCGTTTGTGTAGTGTTAGTCGTTTTGTATGTCTCTTTATTTTGGCTATAGTGCCGTGTCCTGTGTTTTGTATTCCGTTGTTTAAACCTTTTATTTTGTTATTAAACGCTGAGTGCAGCCATTGCACTCAGCTCATCATCACCACCGTCTCTGTCTGTATTCCTTCCTGCTTCTGGTCTGACGCCACCCACTCTGGCCGTCTTTGTGACAACTCTTAAAATAATCTCCAAAACAAGTTGAACAGTGACATACATCTTCAGCTATTTCAATGCTTTTCTTTCCCAATCTTGCTGGTATGCAGTCAGGGTGTAGTGCTTTTTTGGCTTTAGGGGGCAGAGAAAAAAAACACGCAGATATAGAAGTAAAAACAAAAAAAAACAGAAACCAGTTCTGCAGTATCAGCATTCCTGTGCAGCTAACGAGAACGTTTATAGAGCTGGGCGTTCACACTTGACAGCAAATGAAGGCTATAATTCCCATCTGTCATCATTTTGTAAAAATCACATAAAAAGCAAGCAGGGCACCAAAGAGGCAGATTTCACACAATACAAGACAGATGTGCTTAAAGGCTCAAGTTGTCACCTCAAGCTTTAAATAAAAAGGAGCAGCAGTTTCAACTGACACCGATGCTCCCACACTCAAGTCACAATCACTGAAATTGTGATACAGCACTTGGTCAGTGCTTGTGCTGTACAGTGTAACACTAAGCTTGGTGCTTAAACAGCCTTCTCTCCTGCCTGCCTCTCCGTACTGCCAATCACCCGCAACCCTTTGTACAGGTCCACCTGCCTCGCCGTGATTATCCAATCACCTCCCTTCCATGTTCCACATTCAAGCCACATAGCTGGTTGGGGACTTTTACCAACTGTGAATTAACGTATTCTTGGCTAAAAACACACACACAACCCCCCTTCCCATGTTTAGTAACAAGCCAATGAAATCTAATAAATTGCAATAAGACAGGTTATGCTGCTTGGTTCCCTGAGTCAGTTGAGTAATGTGGAGAGCTTCAGGTTCGTTATTGACGTGCTTGAAATGCAGCGAGTTCTAAAATGAGAAATCTCATTCGAAATATTACCAAGGTGTCCTTTTTCCACCTGCGTAACACAGCCTGCTTAAGAGCTATTCTCTCTCTATCTCATGTGGAGAGACTTGTGCATTTGTCTCTTCTCCACTTGACTACTGCAATGTCTAGCTTTCTGGTGCCTCAAAACATGCTCTTAATAGGCTACAGTATGTTCAGAACCCAGCTGCTTGAGTCCTAACTAGATTTAAATCATTTGAACATATAACACCTGTTCTGGCATCCCTGCATTGGCTACCGGTTAAGTTCAGAATTGATTTAAAAATATTACTCTTAACATAAGGCCTTGAATGGTTTGACACCAAGTTACATCTCTGATATGTTAATTGAATATATCCCTGTGTGAAACATGCGATCTG
Source organism: Acipenser ruthenus (assembly GCF_902713425.1). Lineage (NCBI taxonomy): Eukaryota > Metazoa > Chordata > Actinopteri > Acipenseriformes > Acipenseridae > Acipenser > Acipenser ruthenus. The sequence goes on along the minus strand of NC_081232.1, from coordinate 228,898 downwards.
CTAATTTTTTTTTAACTGGTTATCATGTATTATGCATTTCTCTGTATTTAAAGTGTTATGGATTTTCTTGTTGTTACTGCATCTTGTAAAGCGCTTTGTGATGGTGCTCCACTATGAAAGGCGCTATATAAAATAGATTGATTGATTGATTAAGAGTCCCAAAAACCAGGCTCCGGTCTATGGGAGATGGGGCTTTCTGTTGCTAAGCACCTAAGTTATAGAATGCTCTTCCACAGATAATTAAGGATTCAGAATGTGGATATTTTTAAAAGATACCTAAAAACACATTTTTTTTTAAAATTGGCATTTCAGCCTGTGTAAGGAAATGGCTTTTTATGAGTTTGCACAATACTTGTGTTTTGTTTTAACATATATAGCCTGCTGTGATCTTTTATAATTATGTATTATTGTGTGTTTATTACGTCTATAGCCTGCCGTCATTATTATGATTATGTATTATTATTCTTAGACTGTAAAGCGCTTTGAGATGTGTCGCATGAATTGCGCTATATAAAATAAATATTATTATTATTATTATTATTATCATAGTCTGTTTCCATTGCATGAGTTTCCTGGGAGTTGAGGCATGTTCAGGGATATGAATTAATTCTCTAAACAGAACCACCTCTTAACCAGGAAGTTATTTTTCCACATTAAGCTCAATTGGGAGTTCTGTTCTCTTTATACAGTGAAGCATGTCAGCACAGGCATTTTTCACGTTCCTCCTTCTGTGTTGGTTTCGGTAAACGTTCAGTTTTTTTGATAAGAAAAATATTTCAAGTTAGGTTCCTTGAATTTCTAGTGTTTATACATATGTGTATATATATATATATATATATATATATATATATATATATATATATATATATATATATGTTTAGACTTACAAAAAAAACCTCCATTGCTAAGGTGTTCAAAACTGAACTTCTTTTGAACTTCTGTTCTACCCCCTTGACAGTAGTGTGCAAATGTATGAGAACACACCATTGCTTCAGCTGTTTTGATTGGTTGTGCAGATGAAATCAAACCACTGTAACTGAAAATCTTGGAAAATTGTCAAAATAGGCAAATGAGTGATTGTCTAATTTAATTCATGACTTTAATAGGCCACACATGCAATTCATTTCACAAAGTAAAATAAAAGGAACACACAGCCACAAGTGATAAAATGCATGAGACTTTTTAGAAGTAGTTAAGATGCCTAATTAAAGCATAAAGCGGTCTAACATTTTCACACATGAGTGCCTGTTGTTTCTATATCACTGATTACTGAGCGGAAATTGAAATTCTCACACCCAGAGGTTTTCATGCAGGTAGGTGTATAAAGGATGTAAAAGACAAGTCTTCGTGTGTTCTAATAAATGTGCACACTACTGTTCTTTTGATGACATTAATTTGAATGAACCGGCATGTATCCACAGGTTAGCAGACAACCCATCGAACTGTAGTTAATAAAAAAAATAAGTGAGCCATGCCTGCAATAACATGAGGACACTTCCTGCTTGAAACTATCAGCTTGATTCTCCATGGAGTGATCTAACTCACAAGCTATGCATCAGTATTTGGAACCACCTGTGGCTTTCACTGTACCCCTTAAAAGCCTGTACACTCTTAAAATAATCTCCAAAACAAGTTGAACAGTGACATACATCTTCAGCTATTTCAATGCTTTTCTTTCCCAATCTTTCTGGTATGCAGTCAGGGTGTAGTGCTTTTTTGGCTTTAGGGGGCAGATATATATATATATATATATATATATATATATATATATATATATATATATATATATATATATACATACACACACACACACACACACAGTCATAACCACTTAGATCATTATAAACACCCACACAGTAACCTCACATTCAAAATGTTCCCCAATCACTAGTACAGTAATAAAAACAAACAAGCGTTAAAAACCTTTATTAAGACACTCATTACACTAATAAAAAAGATGTATTAAAACCTATGTAATAAAAAATACAGTAATCTAACGCGGGTTGAGTCAGGGCGGATATGTAAAAAGACAGATAAATGAATCCTGTTTTAAATACCATTATACAGTGCCTTGCGAAAGTATTCGGCCCCCTTGAACTTTGCGACCTTTTGCCACATTTCAGGCTTCAAACATAAAGATATGAAACTGTAATTTTTTGTGAAGAATCAACAACAAGTGGGACACAATCATGAAGTGGAACGAAATTTATTGGATATTTCAAACTTTTTTAACAAATAAAAAACTGAAAAATTGGGCGTGCAAAATTATTCAGCCCCTTTACTTTCAGTGCAGCAAACTCTCTCCAGAAGTTCAGTGAGGATCTCTGAATGATCCAATGTTGACCTAAATGACTAATGATGATAAATAGAATCCACCTGTGTGTAATCAAGTCTCCGTATAAATGCACCTGCACTGTGATAGTCTCAGAGGTCCGTTTAAAGCGCAGAGAGCATCATGAAGAACAAGGAACACACCAGGCAGGTCCGAGATACTGTTGTGGAGAAGTTTAAAGCCGGATTTGGATACAAAAAGATTTCCCAAGCTTTAAACATCCCAAGGAGCACTGTGCAAGCGATAATATTGAAATGGAAGGAGTATCAGACCACTGCAAATCTACCAAGACCTGGCCGTCCCTCTAAACTTTCAGCTCATACAAGGAGAAGACTGATCAGAGATGCAGCCAAGAGGCCCATGATCACTCTGGATGAACTGCAGAGATCTACAGCTGAGGTGGGAGACTCTGTCCATAGGACAACAATCAGTCGTATACTGCACAAATCTGGCCTTTATGGAAGAGTGGCAAGAAGAAAGCCATTTCTTAAAGATATCCATAAAAAGTGTCGTTTAGAGTTTGCCACAAGCCACCTGGGAGACACACCAAACATGTGGAAGAAGGTGCTCTGGTCAGATGAAACCAAAATCGAACTTTTTGGCAACAATGCAAAACGTTATGTTTGGCGTAAAAGCAACACAGCTCATCACCCTGAACACACCATCCCCACTGTCAAACATGGTGGTGGCAGCATCATGGTTTGGGCCTGCTTTTCTTCAGCAGGGACAGGGAAGATGGTTAAAATTGATGGGAAGATGGATGGAGCCAAATACAGGACCATTCTGGAAGAAAACCTGATGGAGTCTGCAAAAGACCTGAGACTGGGACGGAGATTTGTCTTCCAACAAGACAATGATCCAAAACATAAAGCAAAATCTACAATGGAATGGTTCACAAATAAACATATCCAGGTGTTAGAATGGCCAAGTCAAAGTCCAGACCTGAATCCAATCGAGAATCTGGAAAGAACTGAAAACTGCTGTTCACAAATGCTCTCCATCCAACCTCACTGAGCTCGAGCTGTTTTGCAAGGAGGAATGGGCAAAAATTTCAGTCTCACGATGTGCAAAACTGATAGAGACATACCCCAAGCGACTTACAGCTGTAATCGCAGCAAAAGGTGGCGCTACAAAGTATTAACTTAAGGGGGCTGAATAATTTTGCACGCCCAATTTTTCAGTTTTTTATTTGTTAAAAAAGTTTGAAATATCCAATAAATTTCGTTCCACTTCATGATTGTGTCCCACTTGTTGTTGATTCTTCACAAAAAATTACAGTTTCATATCTTTATGTTTGAAGCCTGAAATGTGGCAAAAGGTTGCAAAGTTCAAGGGGGCCGAATACTTTCGCAAGGCACTGTACATATTAATTATACACAGCTGTAACAATTACTGTACTATATTTTTATTGTTTTGAGATTCAGCTTTTATTAGGGAGCTCCTCTGAATGCCTTGTTTAGAAAGATAGATGGTATTAATGCTTGCAGTCATCTGCCGTGTTGGTGTGTTCTTTTGCTGCCGAGTGGCAGGCAGGAGATCGAGACAGAGGTTAAAGTTGATACCCTCCGCAGGTGAACAGGATTTATTTACATATTGTGAACTGCAGGGTTTCCGGGATGTAATGAGACAGACAACAGTTCAAAGCAGTAGGAAATTGCTGTATTTATTATTATTTTTTATCTTTTAATGAACAATGGCTCTCATTCCTCTCCTCTCCCTTGCAAACTCAACCTCTCAACTCTCAATTCTTCTGCTGCCGCATCTCGCTTCTCTTTCAAACTGTCATCTCCACAAACACACACTTTGTTATGTAGGAAATATAAACCATTTATTTTACTTTTTTATATTTATTTACATCGTTTCAGTTGTACAGCTTTGTTTGTACATGATATACCTCTATATACACGTTATTTTCAAATATTTATTTTTCATTTTTTTATTGTTTGTTAAGGTTACACTTCATATAATATGTTGTTGTTGTTGTTGTTATTATTATTATTATTATTATTATTATTATTATTATTATTATTATTATTATTATTATTATTATTATTATTATTATTATTATTATTATTATTAATAATAATAACAATATGGAGCAGCAGTGTGGAGTAGTGGTTAGGGCTCTTGACTCTTGACCAGAGGGTTGTGGGTTCAATCCCCAGTGGGGGACCCTGCTGTACTTTACCTAGATTGCTCCAGTAAAAACCCAGCTGTATAAATGGGTAATTGTATGTAAAATGATGTGATATCTGTATAATGTATAATGTGATATCTTGTAACAATTGTAAGTCGCCCTGGATAAGGGTGTCTGCTAAGAAATAAATAATAATATTATTATTATTTATTTCTTAGCAGACGCCCTTATCCAGGGCGACTTACAGTCGTAAACAAAAATATATTTCAAGAATCACAGTACAAGTATTAATACAATTAAGAGCAAGATAAAAGTTTGGTTCTAATACAATTACTTTGGTTCAAATATGTCTGCATATAAACTCATTTCTGTTCAAATGCCCGTTCACTTGCAATGTTTCAGTTTTATAGTTGCTTTATATGACCTTCCTGAATAAAACTATGAATTATATTCAATTGCTTGTCCTTTCATTATAATGTTTATGTTGTTTTTAAATACGCCAGTCAGATTTACCAGTCATGGTTGTTCTAGGTATGCATGTAAAACGCGATCGTTCCAGTGTTAACCCTAACTCTGCATCTCCTCCCACCCCCTTACAAGCAGTGGCAGTGCCAAGCCAACACAAGCAACCACAGACAGCCAGCATCAGTTAAGATGAACAACATACAACTCTCTGCAGATAACAGATTTATTGTAGCAATAAAAAATAAACAAAACCAAAATAATACCTGCCCACTTTGGCCCTCGCTCACATCTTGATCCCGGTCTATCCTTGCAGAGGCCCTGTGCAAATAAAAATTACTGCAGTGTGTAGTAAAAATACTGCAGTGTGTAGTAAAAAAACTGCAGTGCAAAAAACCCCAAAACATCCTACTGCAGAACAAAGCAAAAATAGCTCCAGTCTCAGATCTTCCTGGTTGGCACATGGTCCTGTCACACCCTTTCAACAGTGAACTCCACAAAGTTAAGCACTGGTTTGAAAAGGTGCATTAAAAATCCAAACCCAGGACTGGACTGTAACTGTTGCTTTGTTCCCTTCTAGGTGTTTCAGGTAAGTTCTCCAGGCTCCACACAAGAGGAAAGGTGTCCAGTCTGGCACACGCAAGGACGGCAGATACATAGAGGTTGTAAAAACAGTTACACAGTCCTGTATTTCAAATAAATGAACCGTCTGTTTCCCTTTTTTCAATGTTAGCAGGAGACCTCTGCTGGTGGAAGAGGGAATGGACACTAGCTGGGCCAGCAGTATCCGTGCTGGCGTTATACACCACGACTAAAATAAAATTACACAGTCTGTGTCGTGTTTCATTTATCAGTACTTGAGCACACAGTTCAAAAGTAAAGCAAATAGGTCTGGATTAACCCAGTACACTAATACTGCTGTTTGTAATCCACGCTCAGGCAAATCCACCCAATGCTCTTTCACGTTGCCTGTACGATGCTGTAATTACAGTTGGTCTTAAAAATGCCTTGCGGTTATTTAAACCAGTCCGTCGGCATTTTGAAGCAAGATCATACAGGCTAGAGGAGTGAGCGTTGCTTCAACACAAGTAAGTTTAACATGATGCTAAATATACAACAAATTGAATCTTTGGCAACGGGTCCACGCGCTACATTGCTCTTAAACTTCCATCACAGTCTTGCACTCAGCTCAATTGTGATAATGCGTTGTATTCACTGATCGCTGGGTTTGATAAAATGTGCCTTGTTATTGGATTTAAGAGACCACTATACTTTGCAGTACATTTGAAAAGCATTTCATTGGATAGAATGGATTGCATGTTCTTTCTCTAGTCTGCTTTTACAATATTTATAAATATCAAGTACTGATGTATGAATAAAGTTCCACAAATATCACTTTTTTAATGTTTATTACAAAGGATAATCGTATGAAGAACTACTGTCATTGAGAAACTCGGGTGCAAATCGGATGACTTGAATTTGACAAAAAACATTTTAATATTTTACTTCAGACAACTTGCATCACACTAATACAGTCACTGTTACATATCAATAAAACCATGACTGTATAATAGAATAAACATTTTGTGTATTTATTAAATTCTCATTATTTACAGTTTAATCAGATTAATTTCAATATTGACAATTTGGATAGCACTGTTGTCTGTCGCTGTTATCTCGTTTAATATATGACTGGACTATGGGATTATGATAAATTAGCTACACATAGTACCAGTTATAAACTACATGGTGTTACAGTAATTATTATGAAAGAAACAAAACGTTTTAACACAAATTAACAATTCATAAAACAGGACACTTAATGTTTCCTTTAATCGATAAATATTCATGATAACAATAAACATATACATTTTATATACATATACTTTATAGATACAATGAGTAAAATACAAAACCGTGTCGGCGTTTGATTAGTTTGCCGACGCCAACCAACACCGACTGATTCGACCTAAAGCCAACGTTATGATTTTTACTGGGATCTCATTCTCTGTAACTAGCTGGCGTCCATTTTTTCACTCCCATCTGTGCTATCTGTCAAGCACATTTCTTAGGGACTGCTGCCATCTGCCAGCTAAAAACAAAACTGCGGACTATAGTACCATGTAGTCGTCTTATTTATTTAGCCTATCAGTGAAGCAGCAACTGGCGCTCCGCCTGGTTGGGGGCCTGAACCACAGTAGAAAGAAAGTCACGTCGATGGAAAGGGAGGTAAGTAAGCTGGGCTTAGCGGAGTGGGGGACAGAGGGAGGTGGTGTTGGGACGCCGGAATCACTATCGAGTCCTCTTAAGGTGTTGTGGGCTAGTCGACGAAACACCAAGGATGGAAGGGGCCCACTTGAAGACCCCGGGAAGTACCCTCAGCTCAGTCCAGACGGTTGTCATGCTGATGCGCTCTGGAGGCCGCACTGTGGCTGATCCCCGGAGCCAGCATCGCAGCCGTTGTGTGTGTGTTTACAAACAGATACATCTACAAAAACATGTTATTCTCTGACTCGAGGGACTATAATACTTCCTGAAAGTTTTGTTGAAAAAACAAATATTGAAGTTTAGGCTAATTACAAGACATTGTTTCACCTGAGTGATTTATTTATTTATTTATTTTTTTTAATGAATCACTGTTAGAAAATTCTGATTCACCAGAATCAGACATCAGTTTTCTAACAACAATGACTCATCTTATCGTCTTGTCATCTTGAAATTAAATTCTGTACCGTGGAATGAATTATTTTTGATACTAGCAGAATAACCGAACGCTGTACATTGAAGGGGTATGTATAATACTACGATAAATAAATACATTATGGATACTCCCTGAACGTTTATGAAATATTATTTCAATACCACGTTTTTGTTGTTGTTGTTGTTTACTTTTTTAATGAATTAATGGTTCGTAATACTGTATTTCACTGACAGTTTATTGTGGCATTGACATACTAAAATCTCTGATCCGGGTTGCTTAGTAACCGGTTGCCGCACAAAAATCTAAACAGTTGTTTTTATATTACCGAATTTATATATTACATCATTATATTGCATATTATGCTTATAAAGACCCTGTGATTGCACTGTAGTTTTTTTTTTTTGATTATTGAAAAAATTAAAACAAAAAACTAATTACTACTAGTATACCGGTAGTGTTTAATGCAAAACCCTATAAACCCTAATTTTATACATGAATACAACAATATCTGTACTTCCAAATAATAGTTGATCTCTGTATATCACGGGATGGGATGGGACAGGATTTTTTTTTTTTGATAGACATGATGGGACGGGAATTTAAAAAAAGAAAAAGTGACGGGACGGGAAAAATTTGGACAGGATTGGAAATGTTTACTGTTTCATGGCATGGGAAGGGACAGGAACATTTTTGACAGAATGGGACAGGACTGAAGTTTCATTCACGTGTCACTCTCTAGTGTTTATCGTGTTTACCCGATCACGGGCCCAGAAAGACACTTCAGTGTGCTCTTGTTTACAACATCACGGTCCTTAAAAGGTTAAAGAGCATCCGATGCCAAGGACGCTAGTTTTTTTATGCCCATTTGAAAATGTTTCATGTTTTAATAATGTGTTCTTAAGATTGTAAGGAGAGGATTGTGGTCACTTTATTATTTATAATAATAAATCAGACAATTCTTCTTTGATAATGATTCGAATTACACAGCTTATTGATAACTAAAAGATTATTCTTCACAGATGATTGTATCCATTACATGTTTACATTTGATTACATTCATTGGTTTTTCAAGATGCAGAAATATCACAATTATTGGTTTTTACAATTTAAAACAGTAATGAACCAGTTTACCTTTTTAACTGGTAATGCTTTTTCAGACAGGTCACAGAGGAGATGTTTCTTCCATTCAAGACCCAAGAAAATTCAACTAGGTGTAGTCTCCTTTTAAACTTCATTTGGCTTTGAACATTGGCAGTCTCATTCCTACAGGTTCTATATCATCTAAACATCAATCTCAAATTATGCTGAAACAGCATATTCACAATACCAAGCAATAATACCATCACAGCTCCGTCTTTTCTAATGTTTAAGATCGTTTGGTTTATTTTATTTTAATTCGTGGTAGGCAGATATCTGAAATGTAACTCGACAACAGAACATCCTCAATTGAATTAAAAACAAACAAATGACTCCCATCCCAATGAAAGGGGGGCTAATGACAAGGCTGAACACTGAAGCACAGGAAACTAAGCCCTGTTGCCACTTACTGCGATTGCAACCCACCTAAATAATTATTTGCAAAGTTACCTTACTTCCCTTTAAACTAAACTATATATATCCCATAACACCTGAGAGAGTACCGTGTAATATGTGCTCCGGTACTGAAGGAGCTACCCAGGTTTTTATTATTTGTGTGTGTGTATCTTTCACTACCTGAATGACTTATTGTATTATCAACCAATTCATTGCATTCAGAGTCCTGGTTAATGTAATTCTCTGTAGAATCTTCTCAGAGTGTTTGTTTCAGCAGCGCGGTGAGTAGGCCAACTGGCAGGGTCAGAAGGAGATAGCTGGCTCGGGTGGACGGGGACCCGTTGACGCCCCTTTCTTTGTATTTGTTACACAGGCCAGTCTGGCAGCACTCTACATTTAAGAGGACTGAGGTCGATGCTGTGCATGTGTCCTCACAGGTCTTTATGACAGCAACAGTTTTTCCTAAGAGGAAGAATCACAAAGAAGGTTAGCCTCCACCTAGACTAAGCATTCTCCAATCAGAAATCCTAACTGCTTCAGGGTCAGCAGCTCCCATAAACCTCTGGGGCCTCTTAATGGGCAACTGAGCTCCCATAAACCTGTGGGGCCTCTTAAAGGGGCAATGATAACATACAATCTGTCCACAAATAGCACCTGTACAAAAGATTAGAGCAACCAGCCATGCAGATGTGATTTCTACAAACAGGGACCAGTTATATATAAAAAGGGGCCAACCCTGTAAATACCTAAAAGTGGCTAAGTTTGGCAAACAGTAGTAACTTGTAACTACGTTAAAAAAAAAAAAATTAAGGGAGGGCCTAATCGTGTCTTGTTTAACTTTTACATTTCACCTTCAAAAGTGCTGGCCCTTTTTATATGTAACTTTTACAGAAATCATATCTTTATATGCCTGACCCTTTTATTGTAACTTGGCTGTTTTGTACATGTAAAATGAACAGGTGTCACACCAATATATCCAGATGTGGCAGAGACTTGATCTTGGTTCTGTTGATCACACACTGTCCTCCGAAGCGCATGCCGTCAGCCGACCCCTTTTTTTCACACTGCGGACTCACCATGCAGCCACCCAAGAGCTACAGCGTCGGAGGACAACACAGCTCTGGGCAGCTTACAGGCAAACCCGCAGGCGCCCGGCCAGACTACAGGGGTCGCTGGTGCACGGTGAGCCGAGGACACCCTGGCCGACCTAACCCTCCCTCCCTCCCTCCGGGCGACGCTCGGCCAATTGTGCGCCGCCCCCTGGGAGCTCCCGTCCTCGGTCGGCTGTGGAATAGCCTGGACTCGAACCAGCGACATCCAGACTGTAGGGCGCATCCTGCAGTCCATGCGGAGTGTCTTTACCGGATGCGCCACTCGGGAGCCCCTTTAATGTCCTGTTTTGAAAATGTTTTCCGGACGGAGTCAAAAGTAATCTAAATGACCTGCCCGTATCAGATTCCTATTTAGGTGTCGTGTCTGTGTTCTTTGTTTCTGTGCGTGTTAAAACGATGGATAATTATTTCGCTGTAGTCATTTATCTGTTTTTTATTGGTAGGAGTTTATATATTGAAACCTCCATACACATAAATAATTTACTTTGATCACAAACAGGATAATATTCAGCTTCAGTTGTCTTACTGCTGGTCTGGTCTGCATTCACCATTTCGGCTTTTTATTTTTTGTAAAATACACACATCACCAAACTCTGATTTCTGATTTGAAATCCTTGTAAAATTGAACAGCTCCTATTTGCTCTAATTATTCTTCTATATTGCCTGGAAAAAGGTGAAAATGTGCAGGTTTTAGAAATATAGCTTACATGAAAAAATATAATACATCCCAAAACAAAACATTATGGAAAGATCTACTTAATGCCTTTCTGTTGCTATATTGGGTTTTAATTTTTGATTTAAGGTTATCAAACTACAAGCGCTAAAACAGAAAGTTGTCATATTCATGCCTAATTATGGTCATTCTACGTAGGCAAAAGGGTTAAAGGGTTCAAATACGACTGCAGCAAAACAGTTACCCAGCGTCCGACAGTTTGAGTGTGTGCTGATTGGTTGCGTCATTATTTTTATTATTTATTAATTTTTTTATTATTAACAATACAAATTTACAAAAAAAGGCAGATATCAACATACAATACATATTATATATCATTATACTGTATCAATACATATTCTAACTCATACAACATCAAAAAAAACGGTAGTGGGCACAAATATTCTTGCTCACCCTGGGCGCTAAAATACCTAGTTACAGCTCTGGGTGTTGGACAAGTTCCTAAGTGGTTTTTCATGGCTGGCTATCGCCCTGCTAGTTCATCTCAATCTCTACCAGTATGCCAGATTTTATTATGATCAGTTTTCATACACTATATGTTTTACCTCTTCACTTTTTGACTGCCTATCTGTGAAGTAAAGGGCAGGGGTTCAAACATAAATATGCAGGCCATCAGATTATTTTGATCCGCACCGAGATATAATAATAACGAGATAGAAATAACGCAGATCAACATAGATCTATCAGGCAGACCAGCCCGTGTGTCATTCCTGAATGCTTTTATTAAAAAAAGTTATGGGATGTAATGACTGCTGTGTGCTTTAGGAACACTTTAAAAATGTCAGTTTTGATAAAAACAAAAGCATACAAATACCATTAAAATGTAAATATTAGTGTTCTCTTACTTTATATATTTTTTTCAACAACTCGTGGTCCAGATTTGTGCTCACTATCTTTGTTATGAATTCTGCATATTTATATTGTAACACTTGAATGTATTTGTATTTGCTTGCGATTGTAAGTCGCCCTGGATAAGGGCGTCTGCTAAGAAATAAATAATAATAATAATAATAATATTGTGGACTGCATGTGGATCCATGGATCAGTCATTTCAGTCCCTGGTACTGGGCTAAGAGGATGCTTACCTGCAATGCTCCCGCGAACGGTCTTGCAAAATTTGTTTGTTGCACTGCATGCTGTGACCGTGGTACACTGCTTTTCATCTGCCAGTCCAGAACAGGTGTAGCAACTCAGTTTAGGCTCTGCATGACAAGCACAAGAAACACAGTGAACACAAGATGTAAAACTATAAGAAGCTGCTTAGATTTGATCCTGATTTGCTAAATTAAGTAAGACTGAGGAAGCATAACTTTAACCACCCAGATGCCAGGTCAAAAATTGGCAATTTTTTTTGCGCAGATTTTTAATTCTTATCCTGCAAATAAGCAATTTGGACAGTTTTCAAAACAATTGTTGCTATATTATTAAAAATGCAATTTTTTAAATTTTTTTTATTTGGACTCGTCAATTATTTTTCTGGATTTCCTCCCCAATTTGAAATGCCCAATTATTTTTTATTTCAACTCGGCCCACCGCTGCCACCCCCGCACTGACTCGGGAGAGATGAAGACGGACACACGGGTCCTCCGTCAGCCGTCCGCTTCTTTTCACACTGCAGACTCACCGTGCAGCCACCTCAGAGCTACAGCGTTGGAGGACAATGCAGCTCTGGGCAACTTACAGGCAAGCCCGCAGGCAAGCCCAGCCAGACCACAGGGGTCACTGGTGCGCAGTGAGCCAAGGACACCCTGGCCGACCTAGGCCCTCCTGACCCAGGCGGTGCTCAGCCAATTGTGTGCCACCACCTGGGAAGTCCCGTCCAAGGTTGGCAGTGGAATAGCCTGGACTCAAACCGCCAACCTTCGGGCTATAGGGTGCCTGCACTCCACGCATCCCCCCAAAAATGCACCATTTTTTTTATAAACGGAAATATATTATTTCAATAGAACTTTAATAACAAAATAACAACAATGTGTTTACAATTGTAGCATTATAACAAAATAAACAAAATAAACACAACATAACTTACAGTTTTTAAGTATAAATAACATTTGTTTTTTTTACAAGTACAGCATTAACAGTGCGCCAAATAGTCACTGTGCAGTCATATCACTTTTTAGAAATTATTTTTTGTGTGACAGATTTCAAAGCAGATGCCCTTTAAACTCTCATCAATGCTAACGTCTTTCTCTAGCACATATACATCCGAAAACTTCAGTTGCAAATTTTCAATCACATGATATACTGTATTTTCCACAGTTTCAGGTACGGGTGTGCATCGTTGTTATATGCATTATTATCTGTGAAGTGTAGGTTACTTCATCGTCGGTTGGACCAGTACCAATCCTGTCACGGTTTTTATTCCCATCTGAGCTTATTTAAGGATGGGCTGGTCTGTCAAGCCCATTTTTTAGGGACTGCTGCCATTTGCCAGTGAAAAACAAAACTGCAGACTATAGTTGTATATATAAATTGTCTACTGGTTTAGTGTATCACATCAAAGATGTGAGAAACTTTGCAGATGGATAGAGAAACCCCTGCATGCTATTCTCACAGGAGTGACAAATTTGAACTTGCTTGTGCTCCACGTGGAAATCACAGGATAAGCAGCTGGGTGGTTAAGGTATACTGAACTCTTGGGATCTATCAGGGAAAACCAGGATGGGCACTAGAGTCATCCCCTGTCGGTGAGATGAGGAGAAGTTAAAAGCTCTAAAAAAACGAATGCAGACAAGCTCGACTCTTTTTGCATTGTGGTTAACGTTAGGTAAATCAAGTAAAATAAGCAGTTTTGGTATTACCATTACAGAGGTCCGTATCGCAGCATGCTGTCCGCTTGTTGCCAAATGTCCCGGTTACACAGGCTCCACGAGATGCCTCACAGCTCTTTGTGACAGTGATTGTACCTAACAGCGAGATTTTAAAAAAAAAAGATATATCCATCAGCCCACTCACTCACTGCTCATGCACCACCAATCAATTATATGAATTCCTGATTTTTCTCAGCTCAATTGTAAGATTTTATTTTCTTATTTAAAGAAATTGTAGCAAACAAAATAATAATTTTCGTTCCATAGAATGTCTACGCTGTCTGTTCATCTCGAACGCCCAGTTTTGAAAGAAACAGACGTTGCAACAAACATGTATTTTCATTTCAAAGAATGATATCTGGGAGACATGCTTTTTGACTGTCTTCTACTTCCTGGGTCATTGGCTCCTTTTCTGTCAATAACCAATCAGCTGTTACCCCTATTGATGGACAAGCTTTCAGCCAGTAATATGCTTTGACCAAGAAGACGCTGCTAATGTGAAATGACCCAGAGAGTTCAAATGCAAACATCTAACCCAAGAAAAAGGAATATAAACTAAGAGTCTCCTTTAACCTAAAGTAGAACCAGATATCATGTTTTAAAATTCCAATACATGTGTGCCTTTTAAAACTGCACATTTTAGACATACTATATATATATTTTTTTATGTATTTCTTAGCAGACGCGACTTACAATGGTTACAAGATATCACATTATGTTTACATACAATTACATTATTTTTTACACATTATTTTTAAATACAATTACCCATTTATACAGTTGGGTTTTTACTGGAGCAATCTAGGTAAAGTACCTTGCTCAAGGGTACAGCAGCAGCGTCCCCCACATGGGATTGAACCCACGACCCTCTGGTCAAGAGTCCAGAGCTCTAACCACTACTCCACACTGCTGCCCATGCAACTGTTATTACAGTTCAATTGTTCACACTGAGTAAAAGAATACGTACATTGAAAGGGAAATGATGGGATTTATATAAGAGGCAGTGAGAGATGGAATGGGGATGAGAAAGGATAGGATACAGTATTATATTCAGACCCCCCACCCATATCTTTAATTGCTTACCATCTGCAGCTGTTTCATAAACAGATGAACATTTTCCAGAAGCCGGTCCGCAGGCTGTTATAGCTGTACAAGCTGTTTCGACACTCTGTTTGTCACAGGTATAACATAGCAAAGCATCCACTAAAAACAAGCAACAGAGACACCATGATAATGCAGAAAGATACCTGAGAGACTATGAATCTAGAAAGACCTGAGGTAGTTAATAATATCAGCATTACTATTGCAGCTGTTTGCCTATAGGTGGTGTTTTGTTCAAGTTCACCAGTTAGAACGTGTGATTGACCAATCAGTGTGCAGCATCTATGTCAGCTGTTCTATAATTAATAGCATTAGCATTACCGTTACACTGAGATGTACCACAGCACTTCACAGTGTCGGATGGTATACACCCAGCTGCAGCACATGTCTTTGTTACTTGGCCACCTATAAAAGGAATAAAACAAACATATAATGGATGCAAATAAAGATATCAATACCTCCACCATTGAGCTCACAAGTGGTTCCCACAGCCTGGGTGATATGTCAGCACCTTATTAAAATACAGTGAAAAAGGGTCTGTGATAGCCTCGGATAAAATGTCACAGTGTTAAAAGAGCGAATTACAGGTCTGGAAAACCACAGTTAACTATCATATTCGTTGGTTAGAATCCCTTTGCACATCATATTCTGTCATTTATCACAATGTGTGACTTTTTAAAACAGTTAAAACACGCCTGTAGCTTCTACTGAGCTTTGAACCAGGTCCTCTCTCTAAGTACTCCGAGTGTAACCAATAACCTGTCCCTGCAAGACTCTGCCCACAGTGCACTTCACAAATATCACAATACTTTATTGCAGTTTACCAAATGTGTCCTTTAAATATGCAGGGTGTAAAGAAGGAATCTGGTCATTTTTTCCCCTTGTGATCACAGCTTACCTGGTGCAGTCAGGGTGTAACTGCTTTGACATATCTTTTCATTTCCAGGGCAGGCTGTTGCTACGCATTTAGACTCGTCAGCTTGATTACTACAAGTGTTGCAACTCAAAGCGTTTTCTGAAAGACAAGTTTAATGAATAGGTCTCCAGCACTGGCATCCACAATAAAGTCAAGGAAGGCTATTCAATTGAGCTAAACTATGGTAGAACTATAATGGCTAATTAAACTAGGACCCTGATGCTTTGTGTGGCAAGATTAAGAAAGCCAAACATGTAGCAAAAAAAATATGAGTGAGTGGGGAGGGCTGTCTTCAAGATTCAAAAGACAGGATTTAGGTTTTAAATAACTTGATTAATATTGTCTCTGGTTTCTCATTTTGTAACATAATCCTACATTTTCTCTATTTCTAACATAGAATTAATAAAACATCCCACGGTGTTGTTTTAAACTATATACATATCCCAGACAAGCAAACACAAAATGTATCAAGTTAGCAGATTTTAAAGCTGGGACTGAACTATTGTAACAGTACTAGCAGCCTTACCATTACAATAGCCTGTTTTGCAGCAAGTTGTCCTAGTGTTTTTATCAGCTGTATTGTCAACAGCTTTGCAATCAGCTGCACAGGACTTAGTGACAGCAGGCACTCCTGAAAGGTAGAGAAAACCAGGTTAGTCTCGTGCCAAATCAGTGATTCTGAGAAATCAGTAAGCAGTGCATTTATGCAGAAACAAATCCGAGTTGAAATTAAAGAAATAGACAGGTATATAGCCTATTGTATTAACTCCGTGGAGAATGGTAGAGATATCTGTGTGTGAATGAGAGTGTGAGAGTCGTCACAGGCAGTAGGTCCAGGGCAGACACATGCGGGTTCAGGTCGGGTTGCAGGTTTTATTAAAGTGGGTCGGGTCGGGTGTTGCAGCGGGTTGCGGGTTCGAGTCGGGTCATGTAGTAGTGGGTCCGGGTCGGTAGCGGGTCGTAAAAATTGGACCTGTGCAGGACTCTACCCCTCATGCAAGAACTATATTAACAACAAGGCACTCCCATGCCTGGACTATATGCAGAAATCAAAGCCGGAGCTCCCATCCTAGAGTGTAACATCAATCACTGAAGCCATTAAGTTTGTATTAGATTAACAATGTGTGCTGCCGTTGGCTGTATCTTGATGCTGGTTATAGATCAAGCAAACCCGCTTGCTATGAATCGACTCCTTAGACGTGCACACTTAACTGCTCTTGTGGGTCTTCTCTGCAAGCCCCCTGTCTGACTAGCCATGGGCTCTCACCTTTCACCAGCCGAAATCCACAAGCACCAAATTCGAAACAAAGACTACGAATCTCAAGTGAAGGAAAACCGCGTACCTGTACTGCTGAGTTTGTAGTCGCTCTTGCAGAATGTTCCAGAGGCACAGGGACTTGCAACACAGGAACTTTCATCGGTTGCATCCGTACATGTGAAGCAAGCCAATAGACCTGTAAAACATCCGGGATATATTGGACAAAGCTGAGGGGATATATCACCTCTTATCAAATAAAGCAGTATGTGCTGTTAAACTTAAAAGACGTTAAATTTTTACAAATACGAATTGCCATTTACCATAAATGTAATATGGAATAGTTTGCACATATGCCCACCCACATCTGCGCCTATGTGAATGAAAAGTTTAAGTTAACTGTGTACCCCAAAGGCGGGTGTTTAAGTTTAGGTCAAAAAGGGTATTTTTTTAAATCCTTTTTTTGTTTGGGGATCATTTCAGTTTCTGTTTCAACTTTTTTTGTCAAATGAAATGCTTTTTTCAATTATTATGCACAGTGTGTTTGTTTTTGTAGTGTATATGTGCAGATGTTATAAACTGCAAAAAATGTTCGCCTTGCTTCACTCGGGACCATACATTATCAGTCTTGGCTACTTTGCTCTGCTCAGACCCTGGGGAGATAGTTGATGTATTCAGAGTTTTAATTGATTTAAATCATGTTTGTAATGTAAACTATTTCTTGTGACGTCAGAGCTTTCATACTTAATTTATCCTCTGGTCAAAACAAAGAACTGTACTTGTTTACCTTTAGGGAAAATTATCAGAGAACAAGCAAAACAGAGGCAGTTACCCCTCTCTGTTAGAGAAGATGCTATTCCATTGCCATTGATTGGGACTCGATTATTGTGCAAATAAGAGCACATGGGTGAGGGAGGATGTGAAGCATAAAAATCTTATCAGACACACATGGTTCCTTCCCTCTTGAAATCTGCTTGCCCCAGTGTCTCTTGTGAGACAAATACACAAGCGCCTGTTCTTATTTAGTCACAAGTGGAAGAAATCCATTACATTAAAACATTCAGTGTGCTTCATTTGGAATAACTCAAGGAAATATCATAAGGAGAAATGGCCTCAACTCTCATTTCCTAAGAAGCAGTTGTATGTGCTCCCCATCAAGTAAGAAAATAAATAATGGTACAGTTTAATAATAACAGTATTAATGTGACATTCTAATGCATGTATTGTATTAGGGTTTATCTGTGGTACTGGTATTGAGAAATAAGACACATGCAATAACAGGGGTTTTAGAAATGACTAGCTTGTCAAAAAGAGCCAGAGTTAACCAGCTGAAACCTTTAACTACTACTTACAACAGCTAACAGCAAGGCCGTTTGGAAACAATTCAAATGAATAATGTTTTGTGCATTTCACAGGAAACCCTACAGAGCTGATATTTTCAATGTGAGCATGTTAGATAACACCATTATTTAATATAAAGAAATAACTACCCCATTAACACAAATGGTCTTACCATTACAACTGGCTTTTGTGCAGCATGACACTCGAGGAAATGCATCCAATTGTTCAGTACAAGTCGCTTTGGTAGCACAGGTCTTTGTCACACTGTAGGCAGCACTTGGTCCTAAAAAGGGGATATTGAAAGCTCAATTTGTGCATTTCAAAATATCTAACTACTGTTAACCATTGGAGTGAAACTGAACAGCAGCACAGGAAGTGATGAGATACCAAGAAGAAAGGGTTGGATTTTCTTCAAGGAGTAGTTTGACGTGGCAGTAGAAATAATGCTGTGATCACTCTGGTGATTTCTGTAGTACATTGAGTTCTTCCCTAGGCCTCTATAAACAATGTATTCTGAAGGTTTAACTTGAACCATTCTGACATATATCATACAAAGAACAATTATATGAATTATATACAACACATATCTTATAAATCTGTAACAATTTCTATCAAGGTGCTGCTTATTACTGTTTTATAAATATAATACGTTTAATAACTATGTTATAGAGTGTTAATAAAGCATTATAAATTGTTTATAACCATGCAATAGCCATAGAATGATTTCTGTTTAAAAATCCTACAGTACTAATAAGTGGCTAAAAACTGTCCCCTTTATAAAATTGTAATTCCTTCTATGGCTATTGCATGGATATAAACCATCTATAATGATTTATTAACACTCTATAAAATAGTTATTAAGCATATATTGTATATTTATAAAACATTTATCTTTAATAAAACTGTGTGTTTCACACTAAAAACACAGTCTAACCTCAATATAAGTTTACCGAAGTAAAAGCAAAGCAAAGTGTAAGAGAGGGAAATATATGAACGGAGAGAAATGGGACTTGAGACAAACAGGGCACACTGCAATCATCACTGACCTGTTCCAGTTTTCTCGTAGGTGTTCTTACAGGTATCGTCTAAGAGGCCACAGACGTTTACAGCACATGTTGTCTCATCACTCGCTTTATCACAGGTGTAGCATCTCAACTGTGCCTCTAAAAAACAAGAATGTGGGACCTGATGAATATTGCATTGGGGATTGGGAAATCGATTCTTTTTAAACTCTGACTAGGGCTGAAAGGATGACCTCAACTAAATACCTGGTAAGTATTGGGGAGGAGAAGCAAGCAATATATTATCAGACAGTTTTTAGTAGTGATTAATTCATAGTGTTGAAACATAGCTAGTTAGTCACAAATTAAATTGAATGAAAACAAGAAGAAAAAATGTCAAAACCAGGTTTAAATAGTTGTTTATCAATAATAACTAGGGTTTCAACTTTGTTTCTGTTTGGTATATATATATCCTGGATCTCATCTCTGCGGCCGATCTCCTGGACCACATTTCAGGCTGCAGGTCTCCCGGCCTCCTGGTGCGGACTACTGCCATCCTCATTCATTTTCTATGGTGGCGGATTTTCAAAACTCATTGGTTGTTTATATTTTAATGCAACGGAAAATCAATTGCTACAATTCTATGCAATGTATCTGCTACTGACAACACAAATCTGATTTACTGTACGTAATGACACATGCATAATTTAATATTCAAATAAAAACATTCAGTACACTTGTTAGAGTCATAGTGCTTCTGCTGACTTCTCAAAACGATTCCAGCAGAGAAGACAGCAGCTCACCCAGCAGTCTGAGATTGGGTTCCATTCACAGGACATGGTTTCCTCTATAGACAGCTTGTGCTTCTGTGTGTGTGTGTAATGCACTTGTAAATCAGATTAGGCATTTGTTAAGAAATCCCAAGCTAATAGTACCCTGTTTTTCACATGTTGCAGCTGCATCCAGATTCATACCCCTAGGATATTAACAATGGAAGTGGGTGTGCAGCATGCTGGCTGATTATCTGGAAATAACTTTGTGACACAGCTGTAGATCAATGTCAGTTGTTTCTACTTCTTCCTTAAAACAAAGTGCCTGTATTTGGTGCAATAAAATCCCTGCTTTCTATTTATAAATGAGAAGACATTCTTTAGAGTTCTTGTCTAAAGTACTGATTTCAACAGCACAGTGAGAAGACAGTAGGAGGCATGCTAGTGGTAACATGAATAGTAAAATGAACAAGGCTTACGATTGCATTTGTCCGTACTGCAACAGGATGTTCGTGGGTTAACTGCATCTACGCAAGCAGCCTTACAGCCTTTTTCAACAGTGATGGTACTTCCTAAGAGAGGAATGCAAAAATAAATTCAAAGCTGTTCATCATTGATCCCATATCCATCAACTGAATATGCTTTCTCCATTGTTCAACATTGGACTACAATTAAAATAAAATAAAAACTGTGTGGAAATATAAGTGCTTAGAAATCAGAAACAGTGATGAAGCTGGAGAAGGAGAGTGCATCTGTGTGATTGTAAGAGAGAGAGTGAGAGAGAATGGATGTAAAATGGAGGAGAGTGAGTCTGTGTGATTGTAAGAGAGCGAGCGAGCGAGTATTGATGTAAACTGGATTAGATCTTACCTGAGACTGTATAAGTACTGAAACAGGTTTGACCGAATGGGCAGACTATAGTGTTCGTACAAGTGGCTTCATCAGCAGTGCCAGCAGGACACATCAAGCAAGTCAGGGATTGCACTGTGAGGAAAGCACAGGTGACACAATCATTAATCACAAAGAACACATAATCCCACATCTGGCACAGTTACACTGGTTCCCACTTTCAAGATGGACGATAATGCATGAATCTTCATTGAGGGCGGTGGTTATTTCACAAATGAGGCAGGAGATCTCCATATGGGATATGGTCCCTAAGTAAGAATCATACAGGACCTGCAGAGTTCAGTTTGCTCCACAGTACACCACAGCACTGAGAGAAAGGTAAGATGGGAGTTTTCCAAATAAACACCAAACGAAAGAAAACAAAAATATTCACAGAAGAATCTTCCAGAATCAGTGGGGTTAGTATACATTTCAGGTTAGCCTGATTTACTAAAAATCTAAATAAAAAGCAAACACAATGTGAGATCCAAAATGATGTTATACCACTTTCTTGATTTATAATCTACCTGCAGGCAGTTATGCTAATGTAGAACCCTCCAGAGTGAGATTATATGGCTTAAAAACGATACTCAACAAAGCAAAACATCAGGCATCCATCATTGACTCAGTGGAGAGCAGAACCAGCTGAGCTGCAGTTATCCAATTATTACATACATGCACTTTGAAAAAGGGATTTCACAAGGATATGCTTTCTAAAAACACACTTTAATCAAGTATGGTGTCAAGCAGTTTTATAAACCTCTCTCCACAGCTGGATTGACATACAATTTTACGTGATTAAAGGTGGAAGAAATCACCGCCCTGCCTATTGACAAGCTTGTCATTTTCTTTACATTCCTATTTTAAGCCTTTTGATTTTTAATGCGACTCTCGTGGGATACCAAGATCACATAGCTGGCGCAGCCAGGACAGAAACTGCACCTTTGCCAGGTGAGCGACTCCGAGATCCCACAGTAATCCTTGTATTCATTTATAGACCCCACTCACTCTCTGCAGTTAAAACAGGCCAACAATCTGCCAGTTAGAGATTTCCTCTTCACATCATTAATGCTTCAGTATACCAGACCCAGGCAGAGTCTGTGGTATACTGCACGCTGTGTATCCGCGTATAATAGCGTTTGATTAATTTCCATTCCTCCACCTCCTCCTGCTCCGTCCCAGTAGCTTTACTAGGTACAATCTATTGGGGGGGGGGGGGTCTCCTGCCTCATCCACACCCTCAGAGATCTCATCAAACAAAATTGCAATGTTAAATTCCTAAGGTAATTGATTGTAATTTGATATTTCTCTTTTTTTCATTTTTCTAATATATTACATATAGAAATATAATCGAAAGATTGACTAATTTGTTTTTATTTTCTAAACTGATAATTCCAATTTGAAGTGAAACTAATCACAAAAGATGTATTTATTTATTTATTTTTTTAAGCAGCAAGGTTTTTAATTGTGAATCATATAAAATAATCCATCGATGCAGACGAACAATTTCATTTCGTAAATGTTGAACCTTCTTTTCTTAATTATAATTCGGGGTACGGTAACCAGGGCTCCACCTCCTCCTATCCTCCTATGAAAAAATCTTGTTAGAGTCATACTGCTTCTGATGACTTCTCCTTAAAATGTAATCACAAAACGATTCCAGTAGAGAAGACAGCAGCTCACCCAGCAGTCTGAGATTGGGCTCCATTCACAGGACATGGTTTCCTCTATAGATAGCTTGTGCTTGTGTGTGTGTACAATGCACTTGTAAATCAGATTAGGCATTTGTTTTAGGCACTCTGCAGAAACTAAATACGAACTCAGGTAAGGAAAAAGTCCCTCCTCGCTGGTAGGAGGAAACCTTAGGGAATCCATGGCTGAGGGTAGCCCTTCCTCCAGGCTCTAAACACGGCCGTCTCCCTGTTTTGGCCTCACTGTGCGTGACTGAGAGGCCAAACAAAAAGAAGCGATACGAATGAAAGCCACAAAGAGTTTTTATGGTGCTTGGATATGATGTGTTGATTAGTGGGCAGATTCTCCTTCGAGAAATACAACCAAGTTGTCCCATGAACTCTTTTGAAGGAGTTACAAAATGTGTTATTTTAACAAAACTTGAACCAAACAACTAAGTTATATATTTCAGGTCACTTTAGCAGTCTGTTTATGATAATTATGATGATGATGTAGCTGCAGGCTGTTGCTACACATTTAGAATCGTCAGCTTGATTAGTGTTGCAACTCAAAGCGTTTTCTGAAAGACAAGTTTAATGAATAGGTCTCCAGCACTGGCATCCACAATAAAGATGTCATGTTTCCTACAGATGTCAGGACTGCCCAGTCCCTGACCACATTCCGGCACCTCCTTAAGACTCACCTCTTCAAACAGCACCTGTAGAACTCCTCTGTTGTATCCTGGGACACAATCACCCTTCATTTAAATATGCTTTATTTTGCTCTTATCTGCCCCCTATTTTACTGCATATAATCCTGTACCTCAGAATATTGTAATCTGCCAAGTGTTTAATCTGTAGTATTTTGTACTTAATCATATCCTGATGTAACTATCACTATTTAATCATATCCTGATGTAACTTTCACTATTATCTGCTGTATTATTGAATTGTGGTTTGTCACACTTGAGAATTAATGTATTTCTTGTTCTTATTGTATGACTTATATTGTAACACTTGAATGTATTTGTATTTGCTTGCGATTGTAAGTCGCCCTGGATAAGGGCGTCTGCTAAGAAATAAATAATAATAATAATAATAAAGTCAAGGAAGGCTATTCAATTGAGCTAAACTATGGTAGAATTATAATGGCTAATTAAACTAGGACCCTGATGCTTTGTGTGGCAAGATTAAGAAAGCCAAACATCTAGTAAAAAAAAAATATGAGTGAGTGGGGAGGGCTGTCTTCAAGATTCAAAAGACAGGATTTAGGTTTTAAATAACTTGATTAATATTGTCTCTGGTTTCTCATTTTGTAACATAACCCTACATTTTCTCTATTTCAAACATAGAATTAATAAAACATGCCATGGTGTTGTTTTAAACTATATACATATCCCAGACAAGCAAACACAAAATGTATCAAGATGGCAGATTTTAAAGCTGGGACTGAACTATTTTAATAGTACTAGCAGCCTTACCATTACAATAGCCTGTTTTGCAGCAAGTTGTCCTAGTGTTTTTATCAGCTGTATTGTCAAAAGCTTTGCAATCAGCTGCACAGGACTTAGTGACAGCAGGCACTCCTGAAAGGTAGAGAAAACCAGGTTAGTCTCGTGCCAAATCAGTGATTCTGAGATATCAATAAGCAGTGCATTTATGCAGAAACAAATCCGAGTTGAAATTAAAGAAAAGGACAGGTATTTTATAGTAAGTAGAGATAGTTAATGTTACAATGTTAAAATATATTCAGAGCACTAGAAAAAGCTACCACGCTATATAGCCTATTGTATTAACTCCGTGGAGAATGGTAGAGATATCTGTGTGTGAATGAGAGTGTGAGAGTCGTCACAGGCAGTAGGTCCAGGGCAGACACATGCGGGTTCAGGTCGGGTTGCAGGTTTTATTAAAGTGGGTCGGGTCGGGTGTTGCAGCGGGTTGCGGGTTCGAGTCGGGTCATGTAGTAGTGGGTCCGGGTCGGTAGCGGGTCGTAAAAATTGGACCCGTGTAGGACTCTACCCCTCATGCAAGAACTATATTAACAACAAGGCACTCCCGTGCCTGGACTATATGCAGAAATCAAAGCCGGAGCTCCCATCCTAGAGTGTAACATCAATCACTGAAGCCATTAAGTTTGTATTAGATTAACAATGTGTGCAGCCGTTGGCTGTATCTAGATGCTGGTTACAGATCAAGCAAACCCGCTTGCTATGAATCGACTCCTTAGACGTGCACACATAACTGCTCTTGTGGGTCTTCTCTGCAAGCCCCCTGTCTGACTAGCCATGGGCTCTCACCTTTCACCAGCCAAAATCCACAAGCACCAAATTCGAAACAAAGACTACGAATCTCAAGTGAAGGAAAACCACGTACCTGTACTGCTGACTTTGTAGTCGCTCTTGCAGAATGTTTCAGAGGCACAGGGATTTGCAACACAGGAACTTTCATCGGTTGCATCCGTACATGTGAAGCAAGCTAATTGAGCTGTAAAACATCCGGGATATATTGGACAAAGCTGAGGGGATATATCACCTCTTATCAAATAAAGCAGTATGTGCTGTTAAACTTAAAAGATGTTTAATTTTTACAAATACGAATTGCCATTTACCATAAATGTAATATGGAATAGTTTGCACATATGCCCACCCACATCTGCGCCTATGTGAATGCCAAGTTTAAGTTAACTGTGCACCCCAAAGGCGGGTGTTTAAGTTTAGGTCAAAAAGGGTATTTTTTTAAATCCTTTTTTTGTTTGGGGATCATTTTAGTTTCTGTTTCAACTTTTTTTGTCAAATGAAATGCTTTTTTCAATTATTATGCACAGTGTGTTTGTTTCTGTAGGATGTATACATATGTGCTTTGTATTTGTAGTGTATATGTGCAGATGTTATAAACTGCAAAAAATGTTCGCCTTGCTTCACTCGGGACCATACATTATCAGTCTTGGCTACTGGGGAGATAGTTGATGTATTCAGAGTTTTAATTGATTTAAATCATGTTTGTAATGTAAACTATTTCCTGTGATGTCAGAGATTTCGTACTTAAATTATCCTCTGGTCAAAACAAAGAACTGTACTTGTTTACCTTTAGGGAAAATTATCAGAGAACAAGCAAAACAGAGGCAGTTACCCCTCTCTGTTAGAGAAGATGCTATTCCATTGCCATTGATTGGGACTTGATTATTGTGCAAATAAGAGCACATGGGTAAGGGAGGATGTGAAGCATAAAAATCTTATCAGACACACATGGTTCCTTCCCTCTTGAAATCTGCTTGCCCCGGTGTCTCTTGTGAGACAAATACACAAGCGCCAAATACACAAGTGGAAGATATCCATTACATTAAAATATTCAGTGTGCTTCATTTGGAATAACTAAAGGAAATATCATAAGGAGAAATGGCCTCAAATCTCATTTCCTAAGAAGCAGTTGTATGTACGCCTCATCAAGTAAGAAAATAAATAATGGTACAGTTTAATAATAACAGTATTAATGTGACATTCTAATGCATGTATTGTATTAGGGTTTATCTGTGGTACTGGTATTGAGAAATAAGACACATGCAATAACAGGGGTTTTAGAAATGACTAGCTTGTCAAAAAGAGCCAGAGTTAACCAGCTGAAACCTTTAACTACTACTTACAACAGCTAACAGCAGGTCCGTTTGGAAACAATTCAAATGAATAATGTTTTGTGCATTTCACAGGAAACCCTACAGAGCTGATATTTTCAATGTGTTAGATAACACCATTATTTAATATAAAGAAATAACTACCCCATTAACACAAATGGTCTTACCATTACAACTGGCTTTTGTGCAGCATGACACTCGAGGAAATGCATCCAATTGTTCAGTACAAGTCGCTTTGGTAGCACAGGTCTTTGTCACACTGTAGGCAGCACTTGGTCCTAAAAAGGGGATATTGAAAGCTCAATTTGTGCATTTCAAAATATCTAACTACTGTTAACCATTGGAGTGAAACTGAACAGCAGCACAGGAAGTGATGAGATACCAAGAAGAAAGGGTTGGATTTTCTTCAAGGAGTAGTTTCATGTGGCAGTAGAAATAATGCTGTGATCACTCTGGTGATTTCTGTAGTACATTGAGTTCTTCCCTAGGCCTCTATAAACAATGTATTCTGAAGGTTTAACTTGAACCATTCTGACATATATCATACAAAGAACAATTATATGAATTATATACAACACATATCTTATAAATCTGTAACAATTTCTATCAAGGTGCTGCTTATTACTGTTTTATAAATATAATACGTTTAATAACTATGTTATAGAGTGTTAATAAAGCATTATAAATTGTTTATAACCATGCAATAGCCATAGAATGATTTCTGTTTAAAAATCCTAGAGTACTAATAAGTGGCTAAAAACTGTCCCCTTTATAAAATTGTAATTCCTTCTATGGCTATTGCATGGATATAAACCATCTATAATGATTTATTAACACTCTATAAAATAGTTATTAAGCATATATTGTATATTTATAAAACATTTATCTTTAATAAAACTGTGTGTTTCACACTAAAAACACAGTCTAACCTCAATATAAGTTTACCGAAGTAAAAGCAGAGCAAAGTGTAAGAGAGGGAAATATATGAACGGAGAGAAATGGGACTTGAGACAAACAGGGCACACTGCAATCATCACTGACCTGTTCCAGTTTTCTCGTAGGTGTTCTTACAGGTATCGTCTAAGAGGCCACAGACGTTTACAGCACATGTTGTCTCATCACTCGCTTTATCACAGGTGTAGCATCTCAACTGTGCCTCTAAAAAACAAGAATGTGGGACCTGATGAATATTGCATTGGGGATTGGGAAATCGATTCTTTTTAAACTCTGACTAGGGCTGAAAGGATGACCTCAACTAAATACCTGGTAAGTATTGGGGAGGAGAAGCAAGCAATATATTATCAGACAGTTTTTAGTAGTGATTAATTCATAGTGTTGAAACATAGCTAGTTAGTCACAAATTAAATTGAATGAAAACAAGAAGAAAAAATGTCAAAACCAGGTTTAAATAGTTGTTTATCAATAATAACTAGGGTTTCAACTTTGTTTCTGTTTGGTATATATATATCCTGGATCTCATCTCTGCGGCCGATCTCCTGGACCACATTTCAGGCTGCAGGTCTCCCGGCCTCCTGGTGCGGACTACTGCCATCCTCATTCATTTTCTATGGTGGCGGATTTTCAAAACTCATTGGTTGTTTATATTTTAATGCAACGGAAAATCAATTGCTACAATTCTATGCAATGTATCTGCTACTGACAACACAAATCTGATTTACTGTACGTAATGACACATGCATAATTTAATATTCAAATAAAAACATTCAGTACACTTGTTAGAGTCATAGTGCTTCTGCTGACTTCTCAAAACGATTCCAGCAGAGAAGACAGCAGCTCACCCAGCAGTCTGAGATTGGGTTCCATTCACAGGACATGGTTTCCTCTATAGACAGCTTGTGCTTCTGTGTGTGTGTGTAATGCACTTGTAAATCAGATTAGGCATTTGTTAAGAAATCCCAAGCTAATAGTACCCTGTTTTTCACATGTTGCAGCTGCATCCAGATTCATACCCCTAGGATATTAACAATGGAAGTGGGTGTGCAGCATGCTGGCTGATTATCTGGAAATAACTTTGTGACACAGCTGTAGATCAATGTCAGTTGTTTCTACTTCTTCCTTAAAACAAAGTGCCTGTATTTGGTGCAATAAAATCCCTGCTTTCTATTTATAAATGAGAAGACATTCTTTAGAGTTCTTGTCTAAAGTACTGATTTCAACAGCACAGTGAGAAGACAGTAGGAGGCATGCTAGTGGTAACATGAATAGTAAAATGAACAAGGCTTACGATTGCATTTGTCCGTACTGCAACAGGATGTTCGTGGGTTAACTGCATCTACGCAAGCAGCCTTACAGCCTTTTTCAACAGTGATGGTACTTCCTAAGAGAGGAATGCAAAAATAAATTCAAAGCTGTTCATCATTGATCCCATATCCATCAACTGAATATGCTTTCTCCATTGTTCAACATTGGACTACAATTAAAATAAAATAAAAACTGTGTGGAAATATAAGTGCTAGTGAGATGTTATGGTTGAAATTGGGTTTGATTCAAAGCTCCAAGAGACACGGCCTTAGAAATCAGAAACAGTGATGAAGCTGGAGAAGGAGAGTGCATCTGTGTGATTGTAAGAGAGAGAGTGAGAGAGAATGGATGTAAAATGGAGGAGAGTGAGTCTGTGTGATTGTAAGAGAGCGAGCGAGCGAGTATTGATGTAAACTGGATTAGATCTTACCTGAGACTGTATAAGTACTGAAACAGGTTTGACCGAATGGGCAGACTATAGTGTTCGTACAAGTGGCTTCATCAGCAGTGCCAGCAGGACACATCAAGCAAGTCAGGGATTGCACTGTGAGGAAAGCACAGGGGACACAATCATTAATCACAAAGAACACATAATCCCACATCTGGCACAGTTACACTGGTTCCCACTTTCAAGATGGACGATAATGCATGAATCTTCATTGAGGGCGGTGGTTATTTCACAAATGAGGATGAAGATCTACATATGGGATATTGTCCCTAAGTAAGAATCATACAGGACCTGCAGAGTTCAGTTTGCTCCACAGAACATCACAGCACTGAGAGAAAAGTAAGATGGGAGTTTTCCAAATAAACACCAAACGAAAGAAAACAAAAATATTCACAGAAGAATCTTCCAGAATCAGTGGGGTTAGTATACATTTCAGGTTAGCCTGATTCATTCAAAATCTAAATAAAAAGCAAACACAATGTGAGATCAAAAATGATGTTATACAACTTTCTTGATTTATAATCTACCTGCATGCAGTTATACTAATGTAGAACCCTACAGATTGAGATTATATGGCTTAAAAACGATACTCAACAAAGCAAAACATCAGGCATCCATCATTGACTCAGTGGAGAGCAGAACCAGCTGAGCTGCAGTTATCCAATTATTACATACATGCACTTTGAAAAAGGGATTTCACAAGGATATACTTTCCTAAAAACACACTTTAATCAAGTATGGTGTCAAGCAGTTTTATAAACCTCTCTCCACAGCTGGATTGACATACAATGTTACGTGATTAAAGGTGGAAGAAATCACCGCCCTGCCTATTGACAAGCTTGTCATTTTCTTTACAATCCGATTTTAAGCCTTTTGATTTTTAATGCGACTCTCGTGGGATACCAAGATCACATAGCTGGCGCAGCCAGGACAGAAACTGCACCTTTGCCAGCTGAACCACTCCGAGATCCCACAGTAAACCTTTTTTTCATTTATAGACCCCACTCATTCTCTGTAGTTAAAACAGGCCAACAATCTGCCAGTTAGAGATTTCCTCGTCGCATCATTAATGCTTAAGTATACCAGACCCAGTCAGGGTCTCTGGTATACTGCACACTGTGTATCTGTGCATAATAGCGTTTGATTAATTTGCATTCCTCCACCACTGCCATCTGTGTCCCAGTAGCTCTCTAGGTACAATCTATTAGGGAGGGAGGGGGTCTCCTGCCTCGTCCACACCCTCATCAGATTTCTGATGCCAAATCGTTTTTCAGACACATTGCATAATCATCAGTTTTCACCTTGTTGGGTTTGTCCTGAACTATTGAACATATAGAATGGTTGACCATGGTGTTGAGCCTATAGTTCACAGGCAGTGGTTTGCATGGTTAGTATATGATCATCCATGTGTTTATCAAGCTTCTCCCCCAAGCTTGATGACATTCATTAAGAAAATAAAATGTGGAGATCCTGGGATAAATGTCTCAAGATCTCATCTTTTCAAACAAAATTGCAATGTTAAATTCCTAAGGTTAATTGATTGTAATTTGATATTTCTCTTTTTTTTCATTTTTCTAATATATTACATATAGAAATATAATTGAAAGATTGACTAATTTGTTTTTATTTTCTAAACCCATAATTCCAATTTAAATTGAAACTAATCACAAATGAAGTATTTATTTATTTAAGCAGCAAGGTTTTTAATTGTGAATCATATAAAATAATCCATCGATGCAGACGCACAATTTCATTTCATTTCATAAATGTTGAACCTTCTTTTCTGACAATTCGGGGTACGTTAACCAGGGCTCCACCTCCTCCTATCCTCCTATCAAAAAACTTGTTAGAGTCATACTGCTTCTGCTGACTTCTCCTTAAAATGTAATCACAAAACGATTCCTGCAGAGAAGACAGCAGCTCACCCAGCAGTCTGAGATTGGGCTCCATTCACAGGACATGGTTTCCTCTATAGATAGCTTGTGCTTGTGTGTGTGTGTGTGTACAATGCACTTGTAAATCAGATTAGGCATTTGTTAAGAAATCCCAAGCTAATATTATCATGTTTTTCACATGTTGCATGTTGAGTTCTTGTCTAAAGTACTGATTTCAACAGAACAGAGAGAAGACAGTAGGAGGCATGCTAATGTTAACATGAATAGTAAAATGAACAAGGCTTACTATTGCATTTGTCCGTACTGCAACAGGATGTTTGTGGGTTAACTGCATCTACGCAAGCAGCCTTACAGCCTTTTTCGACAGTGGTGGTACTTCCTAAGAGAGGAATGCAAAAATAAATTCAAAGCTGTTCATCATTGATCCCATATCCATCAACTGAATATGCTTTCTCCATTGTTCAACATTGGACTACAATTAAAATAAAATAAAAACTGTGTGGAAATATAAGTGCTAGTGAGATGTTATGGTTGAAATTGGGTTTGATTCAAAGCTCCAAGAGACACGGCCTTAGAAATCAGAAACAGTGATGAAGCTGGAGAAGGAGAGTGCATCTGTGTGATTGTAAGAGAGAGAGTGAGAGAGTATGGGTGTAAACTGGAGGAGAGTAAGTCTGTGTGATTGTAAGAGAGCGAGCAAGTGAGTATTGATGTAAGCTGGATCAGGTCTTACCTGAGACTGTATAAGTTCTGAAACAGGTTTGACCGAATGGGCAGACTATAGTGTTCGTACAAGTGGCTTCATCAGCAGTGCCAGCAGGACACACCGAGCAAGTCAGGGATTGCACTGTGAGGAAAGCACAGGGGACACAATCATTAATCACAAAGAACACATAATCCCACATCTGGCACAGTTACACTGGTTCCCACTTTCAAGATGGACGATAATGCATGAATCTTCATTGAGGGCGGTGGTTATTTCACAAAAGAGGATGGAGATCTCCATATGGGATATGGTGCCTAAGTAAGAATCATACAGGACCTGCAGAGTTCAGTTTGCTCCACAGAACATCACAGCACTGAGAGTAAAGTAATATGGGAGTTTTCCAAAGAAACACCAAATGAAAGAAAACAAAAATATTCAATGAAGAATCTTCCAGAATCAGTGGGGTTAGTATACATTTCAGGTTAGCCTGATTTACTCAAAATCTAAATAAAAAGCAAACACAATGTGAGATCAAAAATGATGTTATACAACTTTCTTGATTTATAATCTACCTGCATGCAGTTATACTAATGTAGAACCCTACAGATTGAGATTATATGGCTTAAAAACGATACTCAACAAAGCAAAACATCAGGCATCCATCATTGACTCAGTGGAGAGCAGAACCAGCTGAGCTGCAGTTATCCAATTATTACATACATGCACTTTGAAAAAGGGATTTCACAAGGATATACTTTCCTAAAAACACACTTTAATCAAGTATGGTGTCAAGCAGTTTTATAAACCTCTCTCCACAGCTGGATTGACATACAATGTTACGTGATTAAAGGTGGAAGAAATCACCGCCCTGCCTATTGACAAGCTTGTCATTTTCTTTACAATCCGATTTTAAGCCTTTTGATTTTTAATGCGACTCTCGTGGGATACCAAGATCACATAGCTGGCGCAGCCAGGACAGAAACTTCACCTTTGCCAGCTGAACCACTCCGAGATCCCACAGTAAACCTTTTTTTCATTTATAGACCCCACTCATTCTCTGTAGTTAAAACAGGCCAACAATCTGCCAGTTAGAGATTTCCTCGTCGCATCATTAATGCTTAAGTATACCAGACCCAGTCAGGGTCTCTGGTATACTGCACACTGTGTATCTGTGCATAATAGCGTTTGATTAATTTGCATTCCTCCACCACTGCCATCTGTGTCCCAGTAGCTCTCTAGGTACAATCTATTAGGGAGGGAGGGGGTCTCCTGCCTCGTCCACACCCTCATCAGATTTCTGATGCCAAATCGTTTTTCAGACACATTGCATAATCATCAGTTTTCACCTTGTTGGGTTTGTCCTGAACTATTGAACATATAGAATGGTTGACCATGGTGTTGAGCCTATAGTTCACAGGCAGTGGTTTGCATGGTTAGTATATGATCATCCATGTGTTTATCAAGCTTCTCCCCCAAGCTTGATGACATTCATTAAGAAAATAAAATGTGGAGATCCTGGGATAAATGTCTCAAGATCTCATCTTTTCAAACAAAATTGCAATGTTAAATTCCTAAGGTTAATTGATTGTAATTTGATATTTCTCTTTTTTTTCATTTTTCTAATATATTACATATAGAAATATAATTGAAAGATTGACTAATTTGTTTTTATTTTCTAAACCCATAATTCCAATTTAAATTGAAACTAATCACAAATGAAGTATTTATTTATTTAAGCAGCAAGGTTTTTAATTGTGAATCATATAAAATAATCCATCGATGCAGACGCACAATTTCATTTCATTTCATAAATGTTGAACCTTCTTTTCTTAATGACAATTCGGGGTACGGTAACCAGGGCTCCACCTCCTTCTATCCTCCTATCAAAAAACTTGTTAGAGTCATACTGCTTCTGCTGACTTCTCCTTAAAATGTAATCACAAAACGATTCCTGCAGAGAAGACAGCAGCTCACCCAGCAGTCTGAGATTGGGCTCCATTCACAGGACATGGTTTCCTCTATAGATAGCTTGTGCTTGTGTGTGTGTGTGTGTACAATGCACTTGTAAATCAGATTAGGCATTTGTTAAGAAATCCCAAGCTAATATTATCATGTTTTTCACATGTTGCATGTTGAGTTCTTGTCTAAAGTACTGATTTCAACAGAACAGAGAGAAGACAGTAGGAGGCATGCTAATGTTAACATGAATAGTAAAATGAACAAGGCTTACTATTGCATTTGTCCGTACTGCAACAGGATGTTTGTGGGTTAACTGCATCTACGCAAGCAGCCTTACAGCCTTTTTCGACAGTGGTGGTACTTCCTAAGAGAGGAATGCAAAAATAAATTCAAAGCTGTTCATCATTGATCCCATATCCATCAACTGAATATGCTTTCTCCATTGTTCAACATTGGACTACAATTAAAATAAAATAAAAACTGTGTGGAAATATAAGTGCTAGTGAGATGTTATGGTTGAAATTGGGTTTGATTCAAAGCTCCAAGAGACACGGCCTTAGAAATCAGAAACAGTGATGAAGCTGGAGAAGGAGAGTGCATCTGTGTGATTGTAAGAGAGAGAGTGAGAGAGAATGGATGTAAAATGGAGGAGAGTGAGTCTGTGTGATTGTAAGAGAGCGAGCGAGCGAGTATTGATGTAAACTGGATTAGATCTTACCTGAGACTGTATAAGTACTGAAACAGGTTTGACCGAATGGGCAGACTATAGTGTTCGTACAAGTGGCTTCATCAGCAGTGCCAGCAGGACACATCAAGCAAGTCAGGGATTGCACTGTGAGGAAAGCACAGGGGACACAATCATTAATCACAAAGAACACATAATCCCACATCTGGCACAGTTACACTGGTTCCCACTTTCAAGATGGACGATAATGCATGAATCTTCATTGAGGGCGGTGGTTATTTCACAAAAGAGGATGGAGATCTCCATATGGGATATGGTGCCTAAGTAAGAATCATACAGGACCTGCAGAGTTCAGTTTGCTCCACAGAACATCACAGCACTGAGAGTAAAGTAATATGGGAGTTTTCCAAAGAAACACCAAATGAAAGAAAACAAAAATATTCAATGAAGAATCTTCCAGAATCAGTGGGGTTAGTATACATTTCAGGTTAGCCTGATTTACTCAAAATCTAAATAAAAAGCAAACACAATGTGAGATCAAAAATGATGTTATTCAACTTTCTTGATTTATAATCTACCTGCATGCAGTTATACTAATGTAGAACCCTACAGATTGAGATTATATGGCTTAAAAACGATACTCAACAAAGCAAAACATCAGGCATCCATCATTGACTCAGTGGAGAGCAGAACCAGCTGAGCTGCAGTTATCCAATTATTACATACATGCACTTTGAAAAAGGGATTTCACAAGGATATACTTTCCTAAAAACACACTTTAATCAAGTATGGTGTCAAGCAGTTTTATAAACCTCTCTCCACAGCTGGATTGACATACAATGTTACGTGATTAAAGGTGGAAGAAATCACCGCCCTGCCTATTGACAAGCTTGTCATTTTCTTTACAATCCGATTTTAAGCCTTTTGATTTTTAATGCGACTCTCGTGGGATACCAAGATCACATAGCTGGCGCAGCCAGGACAGAAACTTCACCTTTGCCAGCTGAACCACTCCGAGATCCCACAGTAAACCTTTTTTTCATTTATAGACCCCACTCATTCTCTGTAGTTAAAACAGGCCAACAATCTGCCAGTTAGAGATTTCCTCGTCGCATCATTAATGCTTAAGTATACCAGACCCAGTCAGGGTCTCTGGTATACTGCACACTGTGTATCTGTGCATAATAGCGTTTGATTAATTTGCATTCCTCCACCACTGCCATCTGTGTCCCAGTAGCTCTCTAGGTACAATCTATTAGGGAGGGAGGGGGTCTCCTGCCTCGTCCACACCCTCATCAGATTTCTGATGCCAAATCGTTTTTCAGACACATTGCATAATCATCAGTTTTCACCTTGTTGGGTTTGTCCTGAACTATTGAACATATAGAATGGTTGACCATGGTGTTGAGCCTATAGTTCACAGGCAGTGGTTTGCATGGTTAGTATATGATCATCCATGTGTTTATCAAGCTTCTCCCCCAAGCTTGATGACATTCATTAAGAAAATAATATGTGGAGATCCTGGGATAAATTTCTCAAGATCTCATCTTTTCAAACAAAATTGCAATGTTAAATTCCTAAGGTAATTGATTGTAATTTGATATTTCTCTTTTTTTCATTTTTCTAATATATTAATGTGACGGGGGACTGCCCCGTCTTTATGAACATGGTTGGGACTGGCAGGGAGGGGGTTAAAATTCCTCCCTGCCAGGAAAACATGTGAGAATGTGGCTGGAGCTTTAATTGAATAAGCAGCAATTATTGATTAATTGGGCTCCAGCCACAGGGGATAAAAGCCAGGGGAGAGGCCCTGGCTAGAGAGAGAGAGAGAGTTCCAGAAGAGAAGGAGTGTTTTGTTTGTGCTGTGTTTTCAGTTTGTTTTGCAACCAGTGAAGGCAACGCCCAGCCTGGAAGCTTTATTTTTAAGTTTTGTTGTGTTTATTTTGTGTTTGAAACCTTTTTGTTTGGCCCTCGTGCCGGTTTATTTTGTATTTTTGTTTATTAAAAACTTTATTTTTGAACTTTATACTGTCTCTGAGTCTCAAACCTCGGTCAATCCTGTCACAGTTGGTGTCAGAAACGGGATAGCGCCACCTGGAGGCTCAGAGCAGTAATTTTTTTTTTTTTTTTCTTGAATTTTGGGAGTTTTTTTTGGGGGGGGGGGGAAGAGAAAATGGGCAAGAAGAGCAGACAGAGGTAGCGACAGAAGCAGCAACAACAGCAGCTGCCACCACCACCCCAAACCTTGTGGGAGGACCCAGCGAGCCTCTTCCCGTGGTGTTCCTGGTGCGGGAAGGAGGATCATCGGTGGAGGTCCTGTCCAGATGGGCCACCAGCTGACTGGTGTGGGTACTGTGAGGCGGATGGCCACAGCTGGGCAGGATGCCACCACAACCCGGACCAGGAGCAGCTGCAAATCCCGTCCTCGGCAGCCACCGGACCACTTCCAACATCACCGCCTTCACCACCATCATGGGAGATCTGGGAGTGGTTGGTGCACCCCGAAGCAGACCTCCCCCACGACCTTCCCATAGCCATCCGCACGCTGAGGCGTCGAGATGGGGAGAGGTGGGAAGAGTGGGAGATACGACACCACCCGGTTTCCCTCCAGGATATTGCCAGCATGGTGCTGGATTACCTGGAGGTAGACATGGGAGGGGCTCCCGTCAGTGAAGTAGAGGAGTGGTGCGCTCACTGCTGCCAGTACGGGCATGAAGAGGACACGTGTCGGGAGCTCGACTGGGAGCCAGACATGGAGGAGTCTGAAGAGGAGGTTGAGCTGCCGTCCCGAGAGCCAGAGAGGGAGCAGCCGTCTTCCCGAGAGCCAGAGAGGGGTGAGCTGTCGTCCCGAGAGCCAGAGAGGGGTGAGTTGTCGTCCCAAGAGCCAGAGAGGGGTGAGCTGTCGTCCCGAGAGCCAGAGAGGGGTGAGCCGCCGTCCTGAGAGCCAGAAGGGGAGGAGCCGCCGTCCTGAGAGCCAGAAGGGGAGGAGCTGTCATCCTGAGAGCCAGAAGGGGAGGAGCAGCCGTCCCGAGAGCCAGAAGGGGAGGAGCCGTCGTCTCGAGAGCCAAAAGGGGAGGAGCCGTCGTCCCGAGAGCCAGAAGGGGAGGAGCCGTCGTCCCGAGAGCCAGAATGGGGGCCGCTGCCGTCGCCCAGAGAGGGGGAGCCGCTGCCGTCGCCCAGAGAGGGGGAGCCGCTGCCGTCGCCAAGAGAGGGGGAGCCCAAACGTCCACAGCCCGAGAGGGGGGAGCCCGAACGTCCACAGCCCGAGAGGGGGGAGCCCGAACATCCACGGCCCGAGCGGGAGGAGTCGGTGCGTCCACGGCCCGAGCGGGAGGAGTCGGTGCATCCACGGCCCGAGCGGGAGGAGTCGGTGCGTCCACGGCCCGAGCGGGAGGAGTCGGTGCGTCCACGGCCCGAGCGGGAGGAGTCGGTGCGTCCACGGCCCGAGAAGGGAAAGCCCACAGGCCCAGGGCTGAAGGGACCCGCAGGGGAAGAATATAGGCTGTTCCCACCTCCACCACCAGCAGAAGGGGGACAGCTGGAGCTGTCTCTCCCTCCACCGCCAGCAGAGGGAGACGAGCTGCCGTTTCCGCCTCCGCCAGCAGAGGGAGACGAGCTGCTGTTCCCGCCTCCGCCAGCAGAGGGAGACGAGTTGCCGTTTCCGCCTCCGCCAGCAGAGGGAGACGAGCCGCCGTTCCCGCCTCCGCCAGCAGAGGGAGACGAGCCGCCGTTCCCGCCTCCGCCAGCAGAGGGAGACGAGCCGTCGTTCCCGCCTCCGCCAGCAGAGGGAGACGAGCCGCCGTTCCCGCCTCCGCCAGCAGAGGGAGACGAGCCGCCGTTCCCGCCTCCGCCAGCAGAGGGAGCCGGGCCGCCGTTCCCGCCTCCGCCACCAGAGGGAGCCGGGCCGCCGTTCCCGCCTCCGCCACCAGAGGGAGCCGGGCCACCGTTCCCGCCTCCGCCACCAGAGGGAGCCGGGCCGCCGTTAACGCCTCCGCCACCAGAGGGAGCCGGGCCGCCGTTCCCGCCTCCGCCACCAGAGGGAGCCGGGCCGCCGTTCCCGTCTCCGCCTCCCGAGGGTCCGCTGCTGCTGTCGTCTCCTCCCGAGGGGCCGCTGCTGCTGCCTTCGCCTCCCGAGGGTCCGCTGCTGCTGCCGTCGCTTGGGGTCTTCGGGAATCCTGCTTCGCCTGGGGTTGCCAGGGATCCTGCTTCGCCTAGGGTCGCTACACTATGGCCGGAGCCCCACGGAGGGGAGTTGCCGGCCATGAAGAGGGGGAGGGAGGTCAGGAGACCAGCTCCCCCAGCGGCACTTTCGCGGCAAGGTAGTGTGTGGCCGGAGCCCCGGAAGAGGGAGCTGCCGGCCATGTAGAATTGGGTGGTGCCGGACGTCCCACAATGGCCACCCCCATGGACACTGTGCTTCCCCCTCTTCCGGGACTGAGACTGAGGGGGGAGGTGGCCATTTAGGCCATGTTGTGCTTGGCACAAGGGGGGGGATATGTGACGGGGGACTGCCCCGTCTTTATGAACATGGTTGGGACTGGCAGGGAGGGGGTTAAAATTCCTCCCTGCCAGGAAAACATGTGAGAATGTGGCTGGAGCCCTAATTGAATAAGCAGCAATTATTGATTAATTGGGCTCCAGCCACAGGGGATAAAAGCCAGGGGAGAGGCCCTGGCTAGAGAGAGAGAGAGAGTTCCAGAAGAGAAGGAGTGTTTTGTTTGTGCTGTGTTTTCGTTTGTTTTGCAACCAGTGAAGGCAACGCCCAGCCTGGAAGCTTTATTTGTAAGTTTTGTTGTGTTTGAAACTTTTTTGTTTGGCCCTCGTGTCGGTTTATTTTGTATTTTTGTTTATTAAAAACTTTATTTTTGAACTTTATACTGTCTCTGAGTCTCAAACCTCGGTCAATCCTGTCACAATTACATATAGAAATATAATTGAAAGATTGACTAATTTGATTTTATTTTCTAAACCCATAATTCCAATTTAAAGTGAAACTAATCACAGATGAAGTATTTATTTATTTAAGCAGCAATGTTTTTAATTGTGAATCATATAAAATAATCCATCGATGCAGACGCACAATTTCATTTCATATAGTAAATGTTGAACCTTCTTTTCTTAATGACAATTCGGGGTACGGTAACCAGGGCTCCACCTCCTCCTATCCTCCTATCAAAAAAACTTGTTAGAGTCATACTGCTTCTGCTGACTTCTCCTTAAAATGTAATCACAAAACGATTCCTGCAGAGAAGACAGCAGCTCACCCAGCAGTCTGAGATTGGGCTCCATTCACAGGACATGGTTTCCTCTATAGATAGCTTGTGCTTCTGTGTGTGTGTACAATGCACTTGTAAATCAGATTAGGCATTTGTTAAGAAATCCCAAGCTAATATTATCATGTTTTTCACATGTTGCATGTTGAGTTCTTGTCTAAAGTACTGATTTCAACAGAACAGAGAGAAGACAGTAGGAGGCATGCTAATGTTAACATGAATAGTAAAATGAACAAGGCTTACGATTGCAATTGTCCGTACTGCAACAGGATGTTTGTGGGTTAACTGCATCTACGCAAGCATCCTTACAGCCTTTTTCAACAGTGGTGGTACTTCCTAAGAGAGGAATACAAAAATAAATTCAAAGCTGTTCATCATTGATCCCATAACCATCAACTGAATATGCTTTGTCCATTGTTCAACATTGGACTACAATTAAAATAAAATAAAAACTGTGTGGAAATATAAGTGCTAGTGAGATGTTATGGTTGAAATTGGGTTTGATTCAAAGCTCCAAGAGACACGGCCTTAGAAATCAGAAACAGTGATGAAGCTGGAGAAGGAGAGTGCACCTGTGTGATTGTAAGCGAGAGAGTGAGAGAGTATAGGTGTAAACTGGAGGAGAGTGAGTCTGTGTGATTGTAAGAGAGAGTGAGAGAGTATGGGTGTAAACTGGAGGAGAGTGAGTCTGTGATTGTAAGAGAGAGAGTGAGAGTATGGGTGTAAACTGGAGGAGAGTGAGTCTGTGTGATTGTAAGAGAGCGAGCGAGTGAGTATTGATGTCAGCTGGATCAGGTCTTACCTGAGACTGTATAAGTTCTGAAACAGGTTTGACCGACTTGGCAGACTTTAGTGTTCGTACAAGTGGTTTCATCAGCAGTGCCAGCAGGACACACCGAGCAAGTCAGGGATTGCACTGTGAGGAAAGCACAGGGGACACAATCATTAATCACAAAGAACACATAATCCCACATCTGGCACAGTTACACTGGTTCCCACTTTCAAGATGGACGATAATGCATGAATCTTCATTGAGGGCGGTGGTTATTTCACAAATGAGGATGGAGATCTACATATGGGATATGGTCCCTAAGTAATAATCATACAGGACCTGCAGAGTTCAGTTTGCTCCACAGTACACCACAGCACTGAGAGAAAGGTAAGATGGGAGTTTTCCAGTGTCGTGATTCACTGTATATGTGGAGTGCTGCTAAAACACTCAGATACAACTAGATAAAAAGGTCATGAAAAACAATTTACTGTAAATATTCTTTTTATGGGTTTGGCATTTGGCATTATCATCAACAGCCAACAGGTTTGACCAGTTTACCTGGCAAGGTTCAAGCATCTAAAATGAGTAGATAGACTCCCATCCCAGCAGGTTAAAACACACCATGGGTGTTTAACACTTAAATATCTTAATATGGAGTTTCATAAGTTAAGATTGCATTACGTCATCTAACAGTAAACTATTATACATTTCTAGAATCTGATTAATTTGCATTCTTCCACCTCCTCCTGCTCCGTCCCAGTAGCTTCTCTAGGTATAATCTATTGGGGGGGGGGGGACTCCTGCCTCGTGCACCCCCTCAGACGGGGGGGGGGGGGGTTCTAATGCCAAATCGTTTTTCAGACACAATGCATAATCAGTTTTCACCTTGTGGGGTTTGTCCTGAACTATTGAACATATAGAATGGGTGACCATGGTGATGAGCCTATAGTTCACAGGCAGTGGTTTGCATGGTTAGCATATGATCATCCATGTGTTTATCAAGCTTCTCCCCCAAGCTTGATGACATTCATTAATAAAATAAAATGTGGAGATCCTGGGATAAATGTCAAAAGATCTCATCTTTTCAAAGAAAATTGCAATGTTAAATTCCTAAGGTAATTGATTGTAATTTGATATTTCTTTTTTTTTTCATTTTTCTAATATATTACTGTCACACGGCTGGCTGAGTGGTGCCGTCAGATCCACAGGCTAAAGATTGACTAATTTGTTTTTATTTTCTAAACCCATAATTCCAATTTAAAGTGAAACTAATCACAAAATATG
Organism: Acipenser ruthenus; assembly: GCF_902713425.1. NCBI lineage: Eukaryota > Metazoa > Chordata > Actinopteri > Acipenseriformes > Acipenseridae > Acipenser > Acipenser ruthenus. Next base: position 187,224 of record NC_081232.1, on the reverse strand, counting down.
TTTTTTTTGCTTTTTTTGTTTTTTTTACCAGCAAGTTTTTTTTAATTTAAAAAGTTACCATTTTCATCCCCTCCCCCCAAAAATGCTACGGATTATTATTTAAAAATAAAAATATATATTCTAATGTTTTTTTTGTAAGTGGGTAGAGAATATGTAAGTGTGCAGTTTATTTCAAACATTCAAACCTTAATCTCAACCAAAGAGTGTCTGAGACCCTTCACCGTTATATTTGTTTACATAAAAATGGTTAAAATCGGGCATCGGGTTTGAGTGAGGTTTCGCTTCATCATTTATTTTTTGGGGGGGGCTATGCCCTGTGCCCTGTGCCCTGTGCCCTGTGCCCTGTGCCCTGTGCCCTGTGCCCTGTGCCCTGTGCCCCACCAGTTTTTCAAGCCACGAGTCGCCACTGCACCTTTGTAAACCAAAACCCATCTTAATCATAAATCTGTACCTTTAATAAGGTTGTCAAGACTTAACCAAGGCTGGGGAAAAAACAGCTGGTTACATTTAAGGGGTTGGCTGTGTTAAGATCAGACTCTGTTCAGACAATCTGACCATTATCTGGATAAGTTAAGGAAGATCGATTTCAAAGAGAAGCAGAATCTAGTAATGTAATACAATGCAGTAGATGAAAGGTAGATTTTACCTTTTCAAAAAGACAGAGAAGCTTAATCTTTGGAGTAAAAAAAATGTCAATGACTTCAGATGAAGACAATAAAAACTACTGTTATGGTTGACAAATTTAACATAAATATCTAAAACATGCATATCAGATACATACATATCAAAAACATACATATCAGAAACATATAATTATAAAAAACATACATATCAGAAACATATTAATCTCCTTGAATCTCATTTCCAGCGTTTGATTAATTTGCATTCATCCACCTCCTCCATCTCTGTCCCGGTAGCTTCTCTAGACAAATTTTTTTCTTGTATTTCTAATCAGTGGTTTGTAGTTTTAAGATGCTGTTTAGACACTATCTGGATAAGTTAATACATATAAATTACAAATAAGATACATTCTAACTGACTTATATCTAAAATAAAATCAAATACATAAAACAAGTCTTCATCTATCCTTATTCATGCTAGTTTTTAGTAACTCAACCCTGTACAGAAAATAATATTGCAGTGGTGAAAAACCAAGACACATCACCAGTTGAGGCAAATTCAAATACAATTGAAGAATACAATGTATCTGTTACCCTGTGCTGCGCAGTAGAGAAGAACCAAGATGCTCAACACAACCTTCATGGTGTGTTCTGTAGACACGCTCTGTAGAGAAAGATCCAGGTGAAATGGATGGAGAGAGAGAACAGCTGATTTTATACTGATGTAACAGGTCAATGCAATTTTTTTCCTCCTGTCCCTGAAGCGTTCCTCTGCAAAACAGGTTTTTTAATTACACACACCAAGCCTTGGAATAAAAAAAAAAAAACACATTTTCAGATGCATTATTGGCAAAAGTCTCTTCAAAGAAACCCACATATAAATTTGTATAGTTAGGAGCGTGTCAACAGGCTAGAAAAGATATATTCCTGTAAGTAACTGGGTTCTAAGTCTATACTGCTCAGTGAGCCAGCGCAGAGGCCAAAACAGGGTTAACTTGTTCACTTTTTCTGGTTATAGTCAGTATGCTAGTGGCTTTGTTCTGAATGAGCTGTGCATTACAATAAAGAAAAATGCATTGCAATAAAGAAAAATGCATTATAATAAGGAGGTCTTGGAGGAGAAGCAGGTAGCACATTTTCAGACACCAACAAACTCTCATAGGCCTCACTGAGGAGGAGGAGGAGGAGGAGGAGGAGGGGGAAAGGTATCGATTGAGCACAGAGACTGTATGATTAGCTACAAGCTAAATTACTATAGGTGCAGTTGTTAAACTCTCCCAACCCACCCTTTCAAGGCATTTCTTGCCCTGCTGAAGCTCAGAGGGAATTAGATTACATTTCCCACACAGAGGACAGCTTTACAAGACTTGAATGTGGCTTCTACCAGGTGGCTGGCTTCCCCAATGTGATGGGTGCTATCGCTTGTACAGTTGTCACTGCTTTATCGGGATGCCTTGAGAGAAGGAAATATATCTTGAATAAGCGGCTGTCCCAATTAAACAAGAGGCAGTTAAGATGACCTGAGTCACACTTTTTAGTTTCTTAATGAAATCACTTTATAATTAAATGTTAAATACATAATTTAAAATGAGTCAATGTTTTTTTTTTTTTTATTCCTACACAAAATTGATCCATTTTTTATTTCTACATGGAAAGAAATCTTATCACGAGGCACCTGTTATATTAACACGCCGACTTTCTTTGCAACAGCAGCCTGAGAAACGTTACTTACCATAACCCTGGTTCCCTGAAAGAGAAGACGACCACCAACGACATTATGTATGGGAATAACATTGTTTGGTTCAGACGTGAGTTTAAAAAAAATGTCATTATAATATATAACGTTTATTAATATAAATATAATGGTCACTCTGGAGAATGCTACACAGGTGAAAAGCTGCATGATTCTTTTTGTTTGTTTATTAAATAGACACATACACAGATATAGCATACACAAATATATTTAACCTTTATTTCATGACATCCTTCATCAAATTACATATACCGTAAAGTTATATGTAAAGATATATGTACGTAGAGTAATATGTAAAACCGCACGGTTTACCGCTTACCGCACTGTCTCCTTCTGGTTCAGCTCTAACCATATAAAAGGAACAGATTACTTTGCTACGCCCCCTTTTGTACCGTCAATCATGACCTCTAACTAGTGCAACCGCTCCTCCAATCCGTAGCTGCCGCGTTGTTTCCCTTCCGGGTCGATGATTTAGTGTATCGTAGCTCTGCCCCTTTTCTAGTTGACCAACTTCCTTCTAACCCTGGGAATGAATTGTCTGGCCATCCAGTCCAGGGCACTCTGCTTCCTTTACACAGCACCCTCACAGGTTGGGAGAGAGATTTAATCACCAAGAATCATTGTGTCTCTGTCACAGTGACTGTCAAATGAGAATCCTGAATGTGGTTCCTGGCTATCCTGGTAGTGCCCATGACATTTATATATTGAGACACAGGGTCTGTTTGATTTTGAGACCAGAAAATATGGGGAAGGGTAGCTGTTGTGTAGGTGTGATAACATTCCAGGTGTTAATGTTGTTGATAATTGTAACTTTGCAATAAAAATCTGGTTTACTTGTTTAATTAGGTGATGCAGGCTATGTGCTAAGACCATGGCTTCTAACCCATGTGGCTGATCCTAGCCAGAGGAGATTTCTCAGGGGAGGCTAGGGAAGCAGCGCCTCCCCCATTTTTAAATATAATATTTTAGTCTGTGTGTGTATGTGTGTGCATGTGTTAACAGTACAAAAATACAGATTGTAAGCAATATATCACCCTCTGCAGGTGCAATTCTAATGGTGGCGCTTCCTCCATGGGCTTTGCCTATCTTGGTTTATTCCCATTGAAATTGCATAAGACACATGGTGCTTGAAAGTGTTCTCTTATTGGATTAACTAAACTATTATAAATTTAAAATGGTCATTTTTACTATTAAATTCTTAATAAAGCCAACTTTTGTTTGTATAAGTCAGTTAGTCGTCAATGTTGTCATAACATTTGTGCTTAAGTGTTATATTTATTATTGTTACTTATTATTGTTACTTATTACTATTCTGCTGAGATGATAAATTATACAGTTGTATGCTTATTTCTGGACATTTGTATGTGATCTACATTATAGTTAAAATACATTTATAGCTGGGGGATTCTCTTTTTTTTCTTCTAATTACATTGGTGGTTAAATGCAGGACAAGGAAGCACTAGCTATGGTGTAGCTCATGTAATATTAATATATCATTTCATTATATTTAATTAATTATAATTCTCTAAAAAAAACCTATTTAAAACAAACAAGCAGTTTGTTATTAATACAGTAGATTATATTACATTATTATTTTGTTTACTGCAGTAGATTACCAGCAGTGAAACAGGAGAGAGAGAGAGAGAGAGAGAGAGAGAGAGAGAGAGAGAGAGAGAGAGAGAGAGAGAGAGAGAGAGAGAGAGAGAGAGAGAGAGAGAGAGAGAGAGAGAGAGAGAGAGAGAGAGAGAGAGAGAGAGAGAGAGAGAGAGAGAGAAAGACAGAGTAGACCTCAAACAGCCATCCACCCAGTTTGCCCTGCTGTGTGACGCCCTGTGATCAGAGAAAGGAAGGGAGAATAATACATAAGAACATAAGAAAGTTTACAAACGAGAGGAGGCTATTCAGCCCATCTTGCTCGTTTGGTTGTTAGTAGCTCATTGATCCCAGAATCTCATCAAGCAGCTTCTTGAAGGATCCCAGGGTGTCGGCTTCAACAACATTACTGGGGAGTTGGTTCCAAACTCCCACAATACGTCTTCAGCTAACCACCCACCTAGGGAGCCTTTTCCACACTAACACCATCAACCTGTGAGCCATACAGTTGGGTTCAGCCACAACTCAAACCCACAAATTCTCCACTGGCGCTCCCGCCTCCCCTGCCACAGACCTCACCAGCCTCCACTGATCCTAGCAGTCCAGCAGAGCTCGCTCTATGGTGTGTAAAGTTGCCAAACAGTGCACGTATAGATTGGTGCCTTTTCTGTTTGTAAAATCATGCAGCAAATTTAGATTTAGAGCATGCGTTAGGCTCACTACTTAACGCGCGCTAAATCTAAATTTAGAGCCCCTTATTAAATGAGTCCCTTAATGTAAAAAGTTATAATAAAAACAGTTATCGCTCCAAAAACACACAAGTGGAGGAGAAATATAAGCCTTCTGGGTGAGTCACTGTAAATGCTGCAGTCTGAAACCGAATGGAGAAAGAAAAATACCTTTTAAAGGTTTAATAAAACAGATATGAACTGGATAATTTGGCTGTAGTGCAAAACTATTGTCCATTGAAGCCTTTGCTTTGGGCAACATAATCTCCTGCCAGACACTATATCCTCCTTGGGAGTTTTCCACTATGTGTTGTAGCATCAGATTGGGTCATGATATCATTCTGTGTATGAAATTAACAGAAATGGAATATACAAGGGGCGGGAGGGGGGGAGTCTTAAGCCATTCTGTGTGTCCACTCGGTTTCTTTTCACAAACTCCCCCACTGATAAAGAATGCTTTTAAAAAGAGTCATAAACTAAATACTGGACAAGTGGTTTATCTTCACCAGCGCTGGATAAATCCTGTGGCACCCGTCTGTGTCTTTCAAAAGGTGAAGTACCTCCAAGCGTACATTAGAAACATGCATCTCTGATAGGCATATGTTTACTAGTATTACCAATGAATGAAAACAATTTCCTGTATTCATTTTGTATATAAGGATTAGGTCAAATATATATGTGTTATGGTTAATGATGAGAAACTTCAACTGAACGAATTCTGCTATTTCTTTAGTTATATATAAACAAAGATACTGGTACAGTAAGTGATGAATGATATCATGGTATCATGTATGATCATCCTTCATGTGTTTGCTTTTCCAGTGTAAACACATGATTGGTAGCAACAGCAATTAAGGGATGTGACAGGATGTGGTATCCCGGGTCACATTTTAATGTAAATGAGTAAATATTAGATTTCGTTGGCTTGTTACTGAACATGGGAAGGGGGGTTGTGTGTGTGTTTTTAGCCAAGAATATTCACGCTTGGTAAAGTCCCCAACCAGCCATGTGAGAATGTGGCTTGAATGTGGAACATGGAAGGGAGGTGATTGGATAAGCTCGCTAAGGCAGGTGGACCTGTCAAAGGGTTGCAGGTGATTGGCAGTACGGAGAGGCAGGCAGGAGAGAAGGCTGTTTAAGCACCAAGCTTAGTGTTACACTGTACAGCACAAGCACTGACCAAGTGCTGTATCACAATTTCAGTGATTGTGACTTGAGTGCGGGAGCATCGGTGTCAGTTGAAACTGCCGCTCCTTTTTATTTAAAGCTTGAGGTGACAACTTTAGCCTTTAAGCACATCTCTCTTGTATTGTGTGAAATCTGCCTCTTTGGTGCCCTGCCTGCTTTTCATGTAATTTTTACAAAATGATAACAGATGGGGATTATAGCCTTTATTTGTTGTCTTGTGCAATCCCTCTTTTGTATTTCAAGTGTGAACGCCCAGCTCTATAAACTTTCTCGTTAGCTGCACAGGAATGTTGATACTGCAGAACCGGTTTCTAGTCTCCAGTAGCTCAGGGGCAAAAGATTCACCATTAACCAAAACAAGGTTTCTGTGATTCATGCAAAGGTCTAAATTTGTTTGTTACCCTTGCTGTGTGAATTAAGTCAGTTGAAAAAGTATGGCAAACCAAATGATCATTTAGAGATATCTCAAATTGCATTTTAAGATATGTTGAAATATTCCAGATATCTTTCTTTGTGCAGTTTTTAAGATATCTAAAATGAATTTAAAGATATCTGTAAATCAATCTGAGATATCTAAAAATGAAATAAAGATATCTCAAATTGATTTACAGATGTCTTTAAATACTACGGAAACCATATGGATTGGAAGTCCATTGAAAACATAGAGCATTTTCAAGGGAAGTCATTTTGAGATATCTTCAAATGATTTACAGATATCTCTAAATGAACAGGAAGTTATTTCGAGATATCTCTAAATGATTACAGATATCTACAACTGAACAGGAAGTTAATTGAGGATATCTTTAAAAGATTTACAGATATCTCTAAATGAACGGGATATTTAGAGATATCTCTAAATGATTTAGAGATATCTGAAAAGTATTTAAAGATATCTCAAAAACATTTAGATATATCTTAAAACAGTTTAAAGATATCTAAAAATGCATTTTAGATATCTCATTTAAAGCTTAGTTTCAGAGAAGAACAAGAGGGGATGAATGGAAGCTGAGTTAAATTAAGTTTAGAACAGAAGGTGGGAAGTACTGTTTTACAAAGAGTGTTTTAATAAATAATCCATCACATGAGTTTCCTGACTGAAATGAGGGAGTTGAAGCAGGTTCAGGGATATGAATTAATTGAATGAGAAGTGACAGGTCAATAGTTAATTTTTCACCATTCACTAAATATAATGTGGGCATTGAGCTCCATGTGTCTAAACAGAACCACCTCTTAACTAGGAAGTTATTTTTCCACATTAAGCTCAATTGGGAGTTCTGTTCTATTTATACAGTGAAGCATGTCATCATAGGCATTTTTCACTTTCCTCGTTCGGTGTTGGTTTCTGTAAACATTCAGTTTTTTTAATAAGCAAAACATTTCAAGTTAGGTTCCTTGAATTTCCAGTGTCTCACATACAACAGAACCTCAAGAGTTACAAACTTATGAACTGACCGCTCTAGCGAACACCCCACTTTCAGCCGGAAGTATGCAATCACTCAACCATGCATGCAATGCAACCAGATAGACACTCCTAAAGCAGCGTGCTGGTCATGAAGGCGGCAAATTACTGCACCAACAAATGTATCATGACAAAGGTGAAGCAGAGTGGCGTCTTTTTTGAGAAGTCGTATGGCCTTTTTTTGAGTTTCTGTGATTGCAAAACTCACACAGTCGGATGATGTTGAAAAAAATCAAAAATTGGTTGCATGGTTGCAAGCCAGTGAAGCGCGATAGAGCAGGTTTTTGAGGAACCCATTAAACATGAACAGAACAGGATTTGAAACTTGCCTCTAAACTGAATGAAATCAAAGCGTAAATGAACCATTGCTAAAATGAATATTGGTGCGTACATAGGCTGCCATTCGCAGCAACCACTTGGATAATAATAACAATAATAATGAATACAATGTATGTTTATTTGTATCTGTTATTCTTTTTATGTATTTGAGTCACTAATAAGCTAATGTCGCTATTTATTTTCTGTATGCAATTACTTTTACCATCAAATCAGTATAGCATTACTGTGCTGTATCCTTGTATTACTCGCCAGACTAAGGGTGTAGATAGCAGGTGTACACATTTATTAAAACCACTGAAAACTCATCACATAACCCCTTGACAGCAGTGTGCAGATCTATTAGGAAACCCCATTGCTTCTGTAGTTTGATTTGTTGTGCATTTCAAATCAAACCACTGGAACAGAAAATCTTGGAAATCTGTCAAAATGAATGTCTGATTACACTGGGAGGAGTAGTGGAAAGCGGTAAACTGTGCGGTTTTTCATTATATATATTATATATATATATTTGTGCTCTGAATTCCTTGCCTTAGTTTTGAATCGTAAACATGCAAAACCTCCAGATTACTACATATAGCTGGAATACGTTCAGTGTTGTAAAACCAGTTTTTTTGCTTTTCTTCACAATCTAGGCATTTTGGTGAACTGGGAGTGTTGGTGTTTCCTAGCTTGTAGTTCAATCTCTCCATTTGATAAAGTAAGTGTTTCCCAGGCTGTCTCCACAAGCCAGAACTGCAGACTGGCCTGGGCTGATCTCCATGCATGAGACAGGACCCTGACACTGGAACAGACCCACCTGGAACAGAGACAGACAAGCAGGTCAGAAACTCAACACACACCAAGCAAGACCAGTGAACACACACCCAGCAAGACCAGTGAACACACACCCAGCAAGACCAGTGAACAAATGCATGATAGCCTCATATGAGAATGATATTTTTCTGCCATGTAAAGCAACAGAAATTAAAAATATATTTATTATGTGTCCAAGACTACTGTTTTTTTTCATTTTTTAATATTTCATGCATGAAAGGGTTAAGAGCTAATCGAAGTATCTCCTGGCAAGCACTACAATCCCATAATTCACTGCCGAGAAGCTGAGGTGCATTGCTATGGAAACAAGCAAAGTGAAAATGAGGCACTGAAATCTAAATGATTTTTTTTTTTTATATCAAACTGATAAGATGCAAGACAAATACGATTACATCAATTCAAATTCCTTTACCAATTTCTTTTTAAAATACATTCCCAATTATTTTTGAAGGAATCAGAATTGATATTTTAGACACATAATAATCGCTGTGATTGTCCAACTGCTGTCACTGGAAGCCAATTGAATTGAAGTAATTTGTTGCCACTGTGCGACGCTCACATTAACAGAATACTGTGAATTGCAATTTTGCTCAATGACATCTTGGAATTGTTTACAAGGGAATCGGAACTGGGAATGGGAGTTTAAAAAGCAATTGGAATTGAAAAACAGGAACTGACCCCCATCCTGTGTGCAATAAACACCATTTGAAGAGGTTTTATTCCGTTTTAATGAATACCTAATACAAGCACTTTCACCTGTTTCTTTGTCACACGATCCCACAGCTTCACACTGCAATCACAGGAGCCTGTAACGATGACCTCATCTGTTATTTTCAAAGCGCTGATCTTGTCCCTGTGAACCTGTCAAACAGGAACAAACGGAATGAGTCATTCCTAAATATAGAGAGTGCACCCCACCCTTCCTCTTTCTCTTCTCCACTCCCTTTCCCAGAACGTACACCTGCCCTTTTCATCTTAGAAAACAAAAGAGCTGGTCCCAGGACTGAATGACATGAGCTAGGAGGACAGGTTAAAAACAATAAATCTCTTCAGCTTAGAAAAAAGAAGGGAAAGAGGGGAATTGATTGAAGTCTTTCAAATCATAAATGGTTCACATAAAGTTAACCCAAGACACGACTTCACATTTAGCACAGAGAACAAGAGGACATCAATGGAAGCACTTTTTTTTAACAGAGTTATGAATGGAACAGCTTCAGGGCTGGTAATTTTTTAAATTTGTTTTTAAAAATCTAAAGAAATGTGATATATATAGGAGTTTCATCACAGCCATTATTATTACATCATTCACATCATTGTTGTATCATGCATTGTCATATTAACTAGCTTTTAATGTGCATAGTAGTGAAAATCTTCAATCCTGGCTGTCTGAGTGCAGTTACTGTTTAAATAGAAAGTTAGCCGCTGAACCGCGTAATGGAGCAAAACACTAAAAAATGAATGTGTTTTTTTTTTCTATGGCTCATCGACAGAAAGACGCTTACTTGTCTACTGATAAAATGAGTTCCAGTATCACATACGAGTAAATCTAGATGGCTTCACATGTACCCGCATGGACCCCTCAGAACTACATTTCCCATCATCCTCCTGTTCACATATGTAACTGAGATTTACTAGTCACCAGGAGGATGATGGGAAATGTAGTTCTGAGAGGTCCACATGCAGGTACATGTGAAGTCATCTTGAGGCAATTTAAAAGTATAAAAAAGTGGTCAATTTAAAAAAAATAAAATTTGAAAACAACACACACCTTACATCGCAACACATGGGAACATGTAACACAATAAAATAAAAAGGTCCTCATGTACCCTTTAAGATAACCTTTTAGTTTATAGACAATAAGAGTATGATGTTGTTTGTGTGTCAATGAAAGATTTTTCCTAGAGAAACTACATAAAACAGGTAGTAAGGGAAAAAATGACTTTAAATAAAATAAATAAATCGCGATTTAAAATCAACTTGACATAAATCAGCAAACCCTGAATAGCTTACCAGGTGAAGTAGTAGGATCTAAAACATTAAAAAAGACTAGATTAGTTGGGGAGAATGGTGTGCTAACAAGGAACGAGCCTTGATGGGACGAATGGCCTTTTCTTCTGTTCAATCATTACCATTAAAACAATTGATGGAACAGCAGCTTCAATCTGACGCTAAAGCCAGGGGGCAGGTTCATACTGCGAGGAACCCAGCGTGGTCTTATCTATACAAAGTGCTCTTGTACCTGCTTCTTGTTCCACGAGTGAATGGCTTGAGGATCATTGAACCATAACTGCCCCTTTGAATCGCCACAAATCACCAAGTCTGTACAGGGAGAAAGAGATCTTAGTCACACCATGGGACACTTCACAAGTGAGCTATAATACAGCACGCCCTCATTATTTCTTACAAACCAAAAAAATCATGAAAGCGGAGAATATACAGGGAAATATAAGATCTTTAAAATTTACTGTCAACATGGCTTAGCAGTGAATTAACCATTGTTGAAATACTAAAGGGAGTACTGTAAAAGAAATAACAGAGATAATGGAGCTGCAGTTCCACCAAGCCATACCCTCGTCTAAAGAGACGGCAGTAATCCACGAGTCCATGTCTTGACACAGAGGGCCCATCAGTTTCTTCTTCTCGATCTTTGAGCTTTGGAAAGGCTGGAAGCCAAAAACAAGGTCAGAAAGCAATTCAATGATTTCAAAATCAAAAGGAAGGTCATCTTTCTGAATGAGGGATGCTTGGGTCAACGTCAATACCCTAATCTCTGCATGCTGTATACCACACAGACAGGTACACGGGCTTGGTAGACGCTGTCAATGCAGGTTATCCTTCAATATGATATTTACCCTTGTAATGCCCGTTTCTGTGTCACATACGATACAATGTTTAGCCTCCCCACTATATTAAAATATGTATTTAAAATGCAGCCTTATAAGCCAGAATCGAGTTACCCCAAAAAATAGTCGTGTTTTTCTCCGAGTTTAAACGTCTGCATTACTGTATATCATCAAGTTAAGTTATATAGGGGCAGTAGTGTGGAGTAGTGGTTAGGGCTCTGGACTCTTGACCGGTGGATCGTGGGTTCAATCCCAGGTGGGGGATACTGCTGCTGTACACCCAGGAACTCGACAGCGGATGTCAGAGAGCTAGCAGCCTCTGGAGAACAAACGCCAGCACTGCAGGTGTCCGCTCTGAGCTCGCTGGGCGCCTGGCCTGCAGGGTCCGCTGTAGTGCATTGAGGAGAAACAGTCCATGCTGGTTTTGCCTCCCTAACCTGCAGGAGTGCCAGAGCCAATGCTCCCTCCGGAATCCCCAGCAAAGACCGACAACTTCGCACAACCAGGACGCACACCTGCGCTCCCCTGACTGCACACCAACGCGCCCATGCCTTTACCAGGAGAGTGACTGCATTCCGTCTAAATGCGGTTTAAGTAAACAGTTTAACGAACACGTTTTAATGTTAGAATTCAGTTTAATAACTTACTTTTTCAGATTCTAGAAGGTAAAGTGATCCTTGTTCGACTGCAATCCGCATGGATGAATCCATCTTTGGTAAGAAGCCAAGAACATGACACCCTGACTGCAAGCTGCACGGGGCACAGAAACAGACTAGCATTACTGTCCATCAGGACCCCACCTAAAGCATGAAACTCCCTTTGCTGTACAGAGGATTATGAGTGGGGTAATGTGGTATCCCAAAACCTGCTGCACAAGGAGTGTGGATTTATAAAAAGTGCTGAAGGAGAGAGAGAGAGAGTAATGGGTTGAGCATTGCAGTGCTTACCATTCAAGGGGGTCTTCCTTGGCAGGCAGGGTCAGTATCGTCCCGTCAGCACAGCCTGCAAGCAGCTTGTTTTCGTGAGTCAAGCAGGTCACTGATGACTTCACTCTGCAGGTGGACAGTCTCTGGACCCTGGGAAACACACACACACACACACACACACACACACACAGTTACTGTTGATGGGAACAGAACAGGTTATAACGGCGTCTGCTAAGAAATAAGTAATAATTATTATTATTTGTTTATTTAGCAGACACCTTTATCCAAGGCGACTTACAGAGACTAGGGTGTGTGAACTATGCATCAGCTGCAGAGTCACTTACAACTACGTCTAACCCGGAAGACAGAGCACAAGGAGGTTAAGTGACTTGCTCAGGGTCACACAATGAGAAGAAGAAGACTCGGTTCAGGACACATCAGTGCTTTTCAAAAAGTCACCAGGATGTAATGAGGGAAGCAGAAAATAACACAAAGTGAATTTAAAGAAGAATACATCCAGGAGTGTGCAATCAATAACGGCACTGGGCCATTCCATTCCAGGTTTAACAGGTAAAATAAGATCTGGATGTGTGCCGATCTTCACAGTGATTCCCTTTTACATGTTAACTTTAAAATGGAGTAAAATGCATTAATTATTCAACACAAAGTGTTCCCTGGTTTACTTGTCTACACAATGACTGAGCGACGAATGCTGCAATCTGACTGATTTAACAGACAGCCTGTCATGATCAAACTAGCACCGTGTTTGCGATTACTTGTCTTGCATTTCTTTTATCTGTTTGCTATAAAATCATTTGGATTTCACGTTCGGATTTTCACTTTGCTTGTTTCCATACAAATGCCTCGGTCTCTCACTGTACGCTGCTGTGGGGTCGTTGATTTAACCTTAGATTAAACTTTACAAACAAATACGACTCCTAGTTTAGTCAGCACTCACATATCCGACCCTATAAAATGTTGACTTCAGAGACAGTTAAACGCGTGCGACGCATATAGGGCAGCAGTGTGGAGTAGTGGTTAGGGCTCTGGACTCTTGACCGGAGGGTCGTGGGTTCAATCCCAGGTGGGGGACACTGCTCCTGTACCCTTGAGCAAGGTACTTAGGTAATGTGATATTTTCTAACAATTGTAAGTTGCCCTGGATAGGGGCGTCTGCTACGAAATAAATAATAAGATCTGATTATTCCATTCTGACCCGTTCCAACCCTTGTATCTTTTGTGTGTTCCCTGAAAAACGGACAATATCAAAAATACATATTTGAAAGGACTGTTTTAAAATAAGTAGGCTTCCATTTAGATGCACTGTTTGTATAGTACTATATTTTTAACAGAAGTAGTATTTTAATTCAGAGCGATAATATAATTTGCCAAAACTAGAGACGACACGTGGACTGTAATACTGTACATACTTTTAAATCCGGTATTGTAGCGGTATGTAAAATTTCCCATTAAAAGCAAAATAAAATCTAAATGTTATCCTTGCACAGAACTGCATAAAACGTAAAAGGTAATGCAATTTAGCAAACACAAAAGATGATAAAAACAGTTTCCAGAATTAAAACAGTATCCAAAGTCAGTATTCAATAAAGTGTGCTCAATAAAGCCCTAAAGTCACTTGCAAATGAAAATGCACAAAAGCAACAAATGACCACAGATTTAAAAAGAATACATCACAGTATCTAAAACTGCTTGTCTCGTTCGCGTTGGCTGCATTTTCGTCAGGTGAAATGGGAGGAAGCGCTGTGTAACTGCACAATACAAGACAGACTGATTTGGCATTAGAGAGAATTAAAAAAACACAGGCTGTGATGGATATTCAGATCAATTGTAACATTGAAGAGATGGGCTTTGTATCAGAAAACTGGTGATGGAGTCGGAAATCGCAGAAAAAACAGTGTCACATTCAAAATTGATCATTTTCTCTAGAGTTATTAACAAACGTTCCTAAATATTTAAATGCTTATCTGAAAAACAGTAAAATGCTAAATTGTAGAATTTTTTGACATTCTATTTTCACGATCAGAGAATTAATCAAACAAAATAAAAATATAAATCAATGTAAAAACAACAACAGACTTGTGAAATGTCTACTCCTTGTACTGGACAGAGCGATCTTTAATAGAAATATGTCCGTAGTTGGTGTCTTTTTCTTTGAAAACATTTAAGACATCGTGCAGCGCAGTTCAATCATTTACCAGAGGCAAACTAAACCGTCTGCCAGGTTCCTAAATGAGGTGTAACAGGCAGCGTGTCAAAAAGACAAACATTTCGTATTTCACAGCCCCACCCACCCCCAAAAAGAACATGTTAAAAGGGAACACCCAGGGTGAGCACGATGTTCTGGGACACTTGAAACACTTACTGTGTTTTTCCTCTTCCAAGCAGTCTATCCAGTTTCCAAGTGGAGACGGTGTTGTCATAAGATGCAACAGCAAACTGTGTGTCCGACATGAAGACCAGAGAAGTGACCGCACTCTCACTCACCTCGGGGGAGAGAAAGGACGGTCAGTCATCAACTCCCTTACAGCAGATCACTCATATGCTTTGCTGTATTTTTAAGATAAAAAGCCAGTTTGTAAAAACAGAACAATTAAAAAAACAGTATTAATTTGTATTATTAAATTGTAAAAATGTTCAATACTACTGACCCCGCAGTGAGACCAGAGGGGTGGAAATGCCATAGTCTACTGCCAAACGCTTTTGAGTTGCTATGACAACACGATGTACAGCTTGCAGTGTGTATTACCTGGACCTGCAGGACCACAGAGTTCTGCTGCCAAACACACAGCTCTCCCTGGGCACTGCCTGACAGCAACAGCTCACCGCAGAGAGAGAAGGCCAGGGCTGTGACGCCCCCCTGCTGGAGCGGAGGAGGTTCTGCAGCTACAAAACAATGTGCAAAACAGGTTATTATTATTATTTATTTCTTAGCAGACGCCCTTATCCAGGGTGACTTACAATTGTTACAAGATACCACATTATTTTTACATACAATTACATTATTTTTAACACATTATTATTATTTATTTTTTTTACAAACATTTACCCATTTATACAGTTGGGTTTTTACTGGAGCAATCTAGGTAAAGTACCTTGCTCAAGGGTACAGCAGCAGTGTCCTGCACCTGGGATTGAACCCACGACCCTCCGGTCAAGAGTCCAGAGCCCTAACCACTACTCCACACTGCTGCCCTTTAAATAAGTCATTTAGCAGACGCTTTTATCCAAAGCGACTTACAGAGACTAGGGGGTGAACTATGCAGCTGCTGCAGAGTCATTTAAAATAGGACCTTGGTTTTACGTCTCATCCGAAGGACGGAGCACAAGGAGGTTAAGGTACTTGCTCAGGGTCACACACAGTGAGTCAGTGGCGGCTAAGCTGGGATTGAACTTGGAACCTCCTGGTGACCAGCCCCTTTCTTTAACCACTGGACCAACAAGCCAATTAAATGAATGTTTAATTGAGGCTCACAAAAAAAAAAGCCATGATAATACTTGAAGGATTATTGCATTTTGAATAGATTTGTGCAAACGCTTAGACCAGCCTCACTTGTATCTTCAGGAGGACTCCATATTCTCAAGGAATGATCTTCTGACACAGTGAGGAAGAATGGCATTGCTTCCTGATGGGCCACGGCACACACTGCCTCACTGTGGCCATTCAGGGTACTGACCTGCTGCACCTGAGTCAAGGAGACTGGGTTAGACACTCAGCAAACCAATTAAGAGGTTCCAAAACCGAGGGACACCAAATACAAGCGAAAGGTTCAAAATCACAATCACGTAACCTCTGCACAAGTATTCTTACCACAAGACGGTGCCAGAGCTTCACGGTTCCATCATCACTCGCCGTGGCAACCAGCAGCTCGTCCTGCCTGACCTCTGCAAACACAAAAACGAAAAATCCTAACGAAGCTCAAACCCATTCTCTGCTGTTCCAGTGATCGCACTCCTCCCCCCGTTTCAGACAGGTTCAAGACAAGATGTCTTTAACAGTGTTCAATAAAATACCAGGTCTTCATTTGGAAATACATGTTGACCTAGATAATGAATGAATGTGCCACTGTCACACCTTGAGATTGATATTAAAATCTGTGCTGGCGCGAGACAGAGTGGACAGTGGGAACGGGCACTCGGACATACCCTTATTGCTGGTGAAGGAGATCATCCCACAGTGGTTTATTTTGCTGGAGTGGGCTGGGATCCGGGTGATTTCAGCTCCAGACAGCTTCCATACTCGCATCTCTCCGTCCCCTCCCACTGACATCACATACTCCCCCTGCAGGGGACAGAATACACACCCAGGCCTCAGACTGCACAAAACACACCCAGGCCTCAGAACTGTACACCACTTCTGTCCCCAAGCAATTCACTGGCAAACATATTCAACACTTTCAACGCTGCAGACCTGTATAGGTCTAGGTAAGATGGTAGAGTAAAAATGTATTGTAATCATATTACAGAAAATGTGCTGGTAATGCTAAACCAGTTTGCTGAAACTGACATAAGTAGAGATGATAAGGTAACGTTGCCATATAAACCACAGAAAGTTCTCCATTGGTTATCCTAGATCAGGGTTGTTTGTAAGTACATTTGGTTAGGTATTGGAGTGAAGGAGCTGGATCTTACAATACTGGAGACAGAGCTCACTGCAGTGCTGTGTCCCAGGAGCTCTCTCACACACTCTCCAGAGCTGGGGTCCCACACACGGACTCGACAGTCATTGGAGCAGCTCACCTGCACGCAGACGAGGAAAATCCCAAACTGAATATAACAAAAGCAGCTCTAGATCTACACTCTCCTATAAGACATGACCACTGGAGTTCTTATCTTTTATTTGCTTAAAAGGATTCTGATTCAAAATAAAATAAAAACACGTTTCTACACACATAGTTCTTCAACAGAACTATTTTATGACTTTGTAGAGACATTCTTTAATATACAACGTGCCGTTTTTTTAAAGAGTTTTGATGTATATATATATATATATATATATATATATATATATATATATATATATATATATATATTTTAAAAGCAGAAAAATTGTCACATTCAAAATGGATCATTTTCTCTAGAGTTTTTATACATCAAACGTTTCTAAATATTTAAATGCTTACCTAAAAAGCAGTAAATACTAAACTGTAGAATATTTTGTTTTTTTTATGTCCACCTTTTAAAAGACATTCTATTTTGGCCATCAGTGAATTATCAAACAAAAATAAAAACATAAATACATGTAAAAATACCAGCAGACGCGTGAAATGTTCCCTTATTGTGCTGGAAATCAATATACCCTTAATAATGACCTAAAACATGTTCAATGAAATTACTTTGAAAATCTGCATTCCTCTACTAATTACCCAAATCATCCTTAAATATTATAAAATCTTATTGAAATAAATCTCCAAAAGCTCTGTTTACTCAGAAGCCTTCTCATTCACTTTTAACAAGGGTCATCTGTTGTTGATTCTGTGTTAGCACAGCACTCCATAATTAAACAGCTTTGAATACAGAAGTGAATGAATCCTACACTCACCAGCAGACCGCAGTTCCAGTCACAGCCTGTGATCCAGTCCTTGTGGCAGTGCATGAAGGTCCGTGAGAGAGTGGGGGGGCAGCTCTGCACATCCCATAATACCAAACACTGTTTGGAAACAGTATTCCATTAATGAACACTATGGGGAGAGTCTGGTCTTAATCAACCTTATGTTAATTATAAAACATGAATGCAATGCTAGTCCATTGGATACTGTTTGTGGAAGGCTTGCAAGCAAAAATATCCTATGCTATTGCTTCGCATGCTCTCATAGGTGCAACTCTGTCCTACTTACTAGAGCTTGTTTGAACACAGGTTGGTGCAAAATCAGCAGGTCAAAATGACATCCAGATTTCAAACTTTTTCAGGAAGAGCAGCTTGAAACTTGGTTCCAGGAGACCTAATTTGAGGCAACTTTGCTGTATCTCCCATGGTGTGCCATGCAGTGGCCTGAAACCTAGTCTCCTGAAACCAAGTTCCAAGCCACAAAGTAGTTTTGTGTTTCCAGGGCTTTGGGGTCTGGTTTTAAACTGCCACTTATCAATCAACTCCTAAATAAAAAAGTGCAATAATAATTGGAGAATCTATCTTTAATTGCTGCGACAGTGATGCTGGGGTATAAACATTAATAAGTAGGGGTCTACTTGAAACATGGAGAACTTTTTGAAACATATTTTTCCTGGGTAGGTTATGGAATAAAATTAAGATTTCGCTGACATTTTTGCTGACCTGTTTAAACATGAAATAAACCTAAGTAGATAATATTGCAGAGCACTACAAAAGCCTAAAAATATTGGTGCTTCTTTACTAAAACAGAGTGCTGTCATTTGTTAAACATTTTTTGTGAATTAGATAGATCCCTGCTGATAAGGTCACCCTCACAATTAGGGTGTGTTTTAATTAGGGGGCTCACCCGATCCTTGCTCCCGCTCAGGAGCTCTCCTCCATCTGGGCTGAAAGAGAGGCAGGTGACCCCTGAGGTGTGACCTCTCAGTACGGCGACTGGAGCGATGTCCCTCAAGTGACCGCTAAGCTCCTCCACTGACCACAGCACCACAGAGAAGTCATCTGGGATGAGACAGAACACTGATGAAGGCACTAGACGAAACGCTGGTCTGTTTGACTCGGTTTCTTCTAGTTTCACCTCAATAATAACACGGATGAAGGCACTGGCCGAAACATTAATCTGCTCAATTCAGTTTCTTCTAAAAATTATTTTATTTCATGACATTTTGGGACAAAAGCCACTTGAAAAATAACAAGTTTACTGCACTGTGTTTATGTGTTTACAGATATATAGATATATATATATATATAGATAGATAGAGATATATATATATATATATATATATATATATATATATATATATAGAGAGAGAGAGAGAGAGAGAGAGAGAGAGAGAGAGAGAGAGAGAGAGAGAGAGAGAGAGAGAGAGAGAGACAGAGAGATAGACAGAAAGATAGATAGATAGAGATAGATATATAAATAGATTATATATATATATATATATATATATATATATATATATATATATATTAGTTCAGCACTATATAAGAACACACACCATGGATGACCTAAATTTTATGGTTTTAGAAAAAAAAAATGAATTAGATACTGCACAATATAGAAGAATAAAAGAAAATAAATGGCTAAATAGACTAGATACCATGATGCTGAAGGCTTATATAGAAAGGAACTTTGGCCGAGTATGTTACTCAAGCTTCCACAGCATGGATGAACCTGCCAGGGTCAGGGGACCCTGCTATATATATAAAATCAAAATGTAGGTACAAAAAAATGTGAATAATTGCGAAAAAATTTTATCAGGACGTCTCGGACTGCAAATCCTCCTTCAGCTGGATGGAAAACGCAGTGCCTCATTTGAAAATGAATGTTTCTGAAAATGAATGTTTCAACCCTAGTTACCTGAAGAGGAAGCCAGCAGTTTCTGGGAGCATGCCAGGGCGAGGACAGGCGCACTGTGGTGTTTGAGAAGGTGTTGACAGCTCATCCTCCACCCTTCACCTTTCTCTTCCCCTTCCTCTCTCCTCCACACTCTTAGTAGCCGGTCGTTACTGCCTGACACCAGCACCGTGCCCTGGTGTAGCCAGCTCAGGCACCACACAGACACCTTGGGGTCCTCGCTGTGCCAGCACAGCTCACCTGGGAATGGAGATGATGTGGAGGAAGAGTAAGTAGCTTCCAAAGTCATTTCATTGATTTATTTCACCTTTTCAAATAATGTTTAATATCATACAGAGTAATTCTGGGTGTCTGTTGCTCCAGTATTGAACTGGTATCATTTCTCTCTCTATCAGAATCAATAAAATGCACTGTCCAATATCTCCATTTCATCGTGTACATGAAATATGTTTGTATATAATCCACTGCAGCTCTGCCTGTTGAAAATAAAACTTCATGGATAATTAAGAATTATTACTCCACGCAGGGCAGCAGTGTGGAGTAGTGGTTAGGGCTCTGGACTCTTGACTGGAGGGTCGTGGGTTCAATCCCAGGTGGGGGACACTGCTGCTGTACCCTTGAGCAAGGTACTTTACCTAGATTGTTCCAGTAAAAACCCAACTCTATAAATGGGTAATTTTATGTAAAAAATAATGTAATTGTATGTAACAATAATGTGATATTTTGTAACAATTGTAAGTCGCTCTGGATAAGGGCGTCTGCTAATAATAATAATAATAATAATTAAATTTAGAAAACCAACTGTTTTTTGACTCACCCGAGAGGGCGTGGTAGATGCGGATGCCGTTGCTATGGTAACCGATGGCTACATAGCTTCCGCTGAGCGCCACACACAGAGCAGCAGAGTTAGCGGGGCCCAGCTGCCTAGTCAACTGACCCAGACTGCCAGACCAGAGTTTCACCTGGTAACAGAGAGAACCGGGGTAATACACACAATATATTGGAACAGAATACAATACAATAAAGTCTACTTACACTGCCAGACCAGTAGTTTTGTTATAACTTAATATAAATGCTGAGAAGGATCAAGCTTGGTTATAACGATACACAGCGTCCTGAATTCTGGAGACGAAGTTTGAAAGTATCTCACCATGCTGTCACCACCAGCGCTGAGCAGCAGCGCCCCCTGCTGGATGAAGCGCAGTGCCGTGGTGGAGCCCTGGTGCGCACGGAAGCTGTCCACACACACTGTGGCCGGCACTGACCACAGCTTGACCTCTCCGTCCAGAGAACCTGAGGCCAGCGAGACTCCGGATGGGGCAAAACAGAGACTGTGGACTGAGGCAGAGTGACCAGAGAGAGTCTGAGAGCGAGCGAGAGAAAGAAACAGACAGGGTTAGTGTTTCAAAGAGGTAGACCGAGAGATAGGGAGGGAGAGAAAGAGAGGGTTAATGTCTAAAAGACAGGGAGAGAGATACAGGGTTAGAAGTTCTAAAAGAGACAGAGCTAGAGGGGTTAGTATCTAAAAGAGAGAGGCTGGTTTTGTCTGAGAGGCAGGGGCACAGGGTTAGGAGAGTGAGGGTGAAAGCAGCCAGTATCATGGAACATTTACCAGGTGAAGTAGCACCATCTAGGAATTGCTACACACCATCTAGCTACACACGCAAAACTAAAAGGTGTGGCAGTTCGTTTTTTCTTGTGTTATATTTGTATCCACACACTGCAGGTAAATCAACTAGGAATGGCTTTTTTCAACTTTTACTTGGGAATGTGTGACAGGAGACACAACATTTTTATTTTCTTCTAAACATCACACTGTATCCAGGTATCCATATTCACGGTTTTTTGGTAATTGCTCTTATTTGACATCGTTCTTATCCATAAAGTATATACAACACATGATTTGAACTCACTGACACGATCTGAGCACTTAACCAATTCCATATCCTGATGGACCTATCCCAGCTTCCGGTGGCTATCAGCTGACCCTCGGGGTGAAAGGTCACACAGTTCAGGGGGTAGGGGTGAGGCAGAGTGAGCACCAGGCTGCCCTTGGCTACTGCCCACACCTAGAAAGAAGAAACGAATGAGGGGGAATCATTATTTCTCCAGACAAGCTCAATATCTGTGCACCACCAACCCACAAAAGAGTGGCTTTCACACAGCGAGTTAGAAATACATGGAATAGCCTACCAGGTGAACTAGGAGGATCTAAAACACTGGGAACATTTTAACAGAAGACTACATGGCATGCTAACAAGGGGCGAGACTTGGTGAGCTGAATGGCCTTTTCTTGTTCCCAAACTTACGTTTTGTTCTTAATGAATAAATGAATAAAGAACGGCTCTCTGGGTCCTCTCTTACCTTCAGCTCAGCGTCTAGCGAGACCGTAGCAAGGTGCTTCCTGTCAGTGTCGAGGTCACATCCTGTGATGCGATCGCGATGTCCTTCGATCTGAAGAATTCTGGGGTGAGGAAAGCAAGAGACAAGCAAGGATGGGTTCTTAGATAATTGGTTTGGAAATACCTGAAACAGGACTCAGCCCTCCCTGAAGTCCAAGTAACATTGTACATTAACTGTCTCGTTACTGTGTAATTACACAGTAGATAAAAGGAACAATTAAACCATTAAAATTAATAACAGTCTAATACCGAAATTGATAAAAACAGAAATTAAAAAAGAGCAGTGGTTTTAATTGTAAAAAAAGAGCTAGTTCGTAGAAACAGAACAATTTAAAAAAAGTCTAAAACTAACATATACTAAAACTGGAATTTGAAAAAGGACGTTTTTTTTTTAATTTTGTAAAAATACATTTTCAATCAGTCCCAGCTTCCCTGACAGAAGAAGGCAGAGCATCCCATAATTTACAAGAAAAAGCCCCTCGGAAGATCCAGGGTCAATGATTCCAGTAAGTAACGGGATGCTAATTAATTCAGGACCTCATAAGCAACTGGTTCCACAATCCCTTCGTACCTGCAGCCATTGCTCGTGTCCCACACCTCTATCATCCCATCAAAAGAAGTGGAGCAGACTGTCACCTCTCCCAGGAAGACACAGCCAGAGATACCGTCGCAGCTGCTCACCAGTGACCTCACTTCCTGTCACACACACACACACACACAGGTCAAAACACAGCGCCTGTCTGTCAACGCTGTCTTTTCAACTAGACTTCAGATGCAACTGAGAATAAGCCACAGAAAAATGGAAATGAAGTTTGTTTTCTATAGGATGCTAATGAGAAAGTTTCACTTTGGGTAATGACCAGAGCATACAGAGGCCCTACATTTAAATGGGTTGCTTTTAAGGGAATATGTTCTGTTTTTAACATTATTACTAGTATAGTAAAGTAACTGGTTGAATTGTTCAAAGAAAACTAAAAAAATTGGGGGAAATAAAGCCGTAAGATAGAACAGTTTATATGCAAGTACTGAAGTTATTTTGAAAAGTTCTGTGGTACTAAATAAAATGAACTACTGTATATTAACAGCAAATACAGTAAGCCTAGTGTTCTGAAAGACCCGTCTCCAAAACAACCAATCAGAACAAAATAACACTGGCGTCCTTACATGTGATTGGCTTAACATTCTCTAAAACACTCAAATGTACACGCCTCAAAAATCAATCACATTCTAACCACCCTACGAAATTAAGTCAGTAGAGTTACAATTTTTATCTCCAGGTCTGCTAAAAAAATGACATTAAAATGAGCATTGTACACAGGGGAATACTTGGAGTCCGTTTCCCCTTTTATCTTTTAAAATACTACTCCTATTGGAAGACCATTTCAAGATTTAACGAGACAAAGACATCATTCCGCCCCCTACCACTGTCGGGATATTAATGGCTGAAAATCGGAGACTAACATACAAACGAAGTTTAGGCGAAGCCCAAAGTCTTCTACACTATTGTCATTTATGGTAATGGCTATAGCGAATGAAGAGAGATGAATTGAAGCCGTGGCTATGCCTGCTTCTTAAAAACAGGCCCTGGTGATGCCAGCGGAGCGTCCGAGTGCCTACCTGCCCGGTCTCCGTGTTGAGCAGGTGGAGTTGCCCCAGCGATGTGCCCACCACTGCCAGTGTCCCTGACGGACTGAGAGCCACGCAGCAGGGCAGAGCTGGGATCAGTATGGCCTTACTGAAACGATCACAAGGAAGTCAAGGAAACAAGTGCTGTAATCAGTCTAACATTACACAGAACGTTACACCGACGAAGGCACTAGCCAAAAGGCTGTCTACTTGAGTTAAATATATATAATATATATGATAAGAGGTCTGACTGCAATGTACAAAAATGAGAACAAAACATTGATTTTATTTTTTGGGATGTACACAAAAGGCTTAAATTATTAAAACAATTATTTCAGGACGTAAATCGGATTTTCTGGTGTTATAGTAGTATAGGAAAGAGAACTCCACTCAACACTGCAGAGCGCTCTAGCAGTATAGGAAAGAGAACTCCACTCAACACTGCACAGCAGTGAACTAATCCACTGTAATATACAAATAAGTATATCTAGGCCCATTTTATTTGAATTTGTTTCAGTATAAGACACTGAAACGGTCTAATTAGTTGTCTTTCCTGTACCTTGAAGTGTATCTCCCTAGAGGTTACAAAAGTATTTTGTTTGTAGTTTTTGCTCACCTCTCAATGCTCTGTGGTGTCTGCGGTTTGTTCAGCCACCTCATTACATGCACCCCGCCAGCTGCCCCCAGCTCTCTACCCACAATCCCTTGGGCTACGACGCACAGCAACGAAGAGTCGGGCTCGTTCAGGGCCTGCTGCAGGAACAGCGAAGGATTCTGGGATAGGACATGAGCGTGGCGGCGCAGGAAACCCAGGTGCAGCTCCACATCGTCATGGGGACCAGCTGAGGAGACTGGAATAAAACGGAGGTCCGGGGGGGTTGGCATGGTTACACAGATCTGTAAAGGTGTATACTAACTGAAACAAAGCCAACTTTGTTGTCATTTTAAGAATATTATGGGAACCCTGTGCATTACACACAACTGAGCAAAGTCAATTAACAGCCCTTGCATAACGCACACCCCTTGAATAACACACACCCTTGTTATGCGAAGATCAGAGGGGTAAAGCAAAGAATAACACTTTCAGACGGGCAGCAGTGTGGAGTAGTGGTTAGGGCTCTGGACTCTTGACCGGAGGGTCGTGGGTTCAATCCCAGGTGGGGGACACTGCTGCTGTACCCTTGAGCAAGGTACTTTACCTAGATTGCTCCAGTAAAAAAACCCAACTGTATGAATTGGTAATTGTATGTAAAAATAATGTGTAAAAAATAATGTAATTATATGTAAAAATAATGTGATAACTTGTAACAATAGTAAGTCGCCCTGGATAAGGGTGTCCGCTAAGAAATAAATAATAAATCAGTCATACTGTAAATCGTGTTTATAAACTACATATTATATTTTTAATATATCATGAAGCATAAACTGTACACTTCTTATAAAAAGTCAGACAATCCCAATATAAAATCTTTACTCGTATTTTTTCTCAAGCACGGACACACTCAAGTGTAACACACACCAGCACTAAAATTTTGTAAAAGGGTGCATGTAGTATGTTGAAAATGACAGTAGGTGAACAGTTTCCTGTAGTGTGCAATGCAGGTTTGATACCCACAGTACATGTTGTAGGTCTCCAAGAGGTGGGGAAGCAGACCCAGTTTCACATGCAGATAGAGGAAGTCATAGCTGGTCAGCAGGGAATGCAAGTGATCCAGCTGTCCACTTTGTACCTACAGAAGACAAGCAACGTCGCCATTGGACTGGGCTCCACACTTTGAAATGATTACAACTAGACTGCTGCTTTCTTCCAAACTTACACATAAGTTTTGCAGTCCCTGAGGGTACACAGAAGTTGGTCATTTCCTCCCTGGTCCTAGCTACACAGATATAGACAGAACCTGCTCATTCTGATTAGGAATTATAACCTACAGCTAGAATTAGCACCTATAGTAGCCTGCAAATGTATTTGAGATGCATCGATTAATCTGCTACTGATTGACATGGCTTTTACTGCGTGAGCCTCAACTGATCGTGATCGATTAAGTTCCCTGTTTGGAAAAGGTAAAGATGACACACGTGCAACAGAGGAGGGAGGTGGACAGTACTGACCAGGTGAAAGGGCAGCTCAACAAGGGCGTCCGGGTCACAGCGTCTGAAGGATCCATTCACCTCAGGGTCAGACAGCTTCCACAGGAGGGCTGGGACACAAGGACACACAGACTTAAGTAAAGTTTCAGAACAAGAAGCAGCTGTCTTTTCGTAACATGCCACTTTCTAATTTAGTAGGGCAGAATCTAATTATTGTGCTACTGTTTTTGATCTTATGAATTCATCTGGTAATCCATTCCATGCATTTATGCAACTCTGTGTAAAAAAAAGTGCCTCTTTTGTTCTAAACTTTTATTCAGCTTCCATTGGTCATAAATGGTCTAGATAAAGTTAACCCAAGACGCTACTTCAAATTTAGCACAGAGAACAAGAGGGCATACATGGAAGCTGAGTAAAAGTAAGTTTACATAGTTATAAAAGCAGCTTTGTAGATCAGTCCTTTAAACCCTGGGGTCTGGTTGCTCTTCGTTGGACTGTGTCCTTTTGGTGCTGTGGTGTCCAGAATTGGACACAGCTCTGTTGGAAACATACCTGCTGTGATGAGGTGAGCGATCTGTCTTACTGGCCCCCTCTTCAGATACTGCTGCTCGAAGGCTGACCTCACCTGACTATTGGTCAGGCAGAGTCGAGAATCCGGGTTCTGTGCATCCCACTGGCCAATCACACTACAGGGAGGGAGACAGACACCAGCGGGCACTACGTTACCTGCTCAAACACACCTTGATACTGGCTTGTTTCACCCATAACTATAAAACATTCACCAGCACTAAATGAGGAAACACAATACAATTCAACGGCAAATGTTTCAACCGGTCTTCGTCATGATCTTCAAATGAGTTTTATTTACCTTTGCAAACCCCTCATCAGGTAAGAGAACGTTGCCATGGGAACTAGGTTGTTCTCGGAACTCTCAGCACATCGCATCACTTCCTGCCAGGTGACAGGTTCTGTGCCCAGCCCTTTGCACATGCTCAGTAATGAGTAGAGATCTCGCTCCCTCAGACCTAAACAAAGGAAACATTTCAGCAGAAAACTTGGGGACACTCTACCCCAGTCTAGCGGCAGAGACTGTGTTTGAAAATGGAAATACAAATTCACTCTGCGCTTATATAATGGGAGCATGTTAACAAAATGTTAACTTAAATTGTTCTGTATCAGTTTAGCATGTTGGTGTATGCAGTAGTGAAACAGTGATTTATAAACATCTAAGCCAGTGGTGTCATCCTAAATCTGAATGTAGCAGAACACCATAAAATACTGTTTTTCCTAATCAAGAAATATTACTCGGAATGCACGTTTTATTTGTACACTGAACTTCTAGTAACTCATGTAATAGGTCATGCATGGATTTCCAAAGTGTCTTTCTCCATCTTGTCAGAATGCTTTACTTTATTTTACTTGTCTGTGTGTCAGTGGCAGAACGATGACGAGTGAGCAAGTTTGCTTTTATTCTGCTCATCTTGCAATTGAACTGATAATGTGAGACAGGCGCAGAGGCTTATACAGGAAACCAAAGGAGTGACTGCATTTTCTCAAAAAAACTGTGTGTAGCCAAGTACCAGCCCATGAACCAGCTTTCGAATCAGCCCATGAAACAGCCCATGAACCAGCCTTCGAATGAGCCCATGAAACTGCCCAAGAACCAGCCTTCGAATGAGCCCATGAAACTGCCCAAGAACCAGCCTTCGAATGAGCCCGTGCACCAGCCTTCGAATGAGCCCGTGCACCAGCCTTCGAATGAGCCCGTGCACCAGCCTTCGAATGAGCCCGTGCACCAGCCTTCGAATGAGCCCGTGCACCAGCCTTCGAATGAGCCCGTGCACCAGCCTTCGAATGAGCCCGTGCACCAGCCTTCGAATGAGCCCGTGCACCAGCCTTCGAATGAGCCCGTGCACCAGCCTTCGAATGAGCCCGTGCACCAGCCTTCGAATGAGCCCGTGCACCAGCCTTCGAATGAGCCCCTGAACCAGCCTTCGAATGAGCCCCTGAACCAGCCTTCGAATGAGCCCCTGAACCAGCCTTCGAATGAGCCCGTGCACCAGCCTTCGAACCAGCCCGTGCACCAGCCTTCGAATGAGCCCATGCACCAGCCTTCGAATGAGCCCATGCACCAGCCTTCGAACCAGCCCATGCACCAGCCTTCGAACGAGCCCATGCACCAGCCTTCGAATGAGCCCACGCTCGACCGTACAGCATGGCTGGTGTGTGGGAAGCTGCTGCGTTTCTCACCTGTTCTGCTGACGCTGAGCGCGGCCA
This sequence comes from Acipenser ruthenus, assembly GCF_902713425.1. Lineage (NCBI taxonomy): Eukaryota > Metazoa > Chordata > Actinopteri > Acipenseriformes > Acipenseridae > Acipenser > Acipenser ruthenus. The sequence goes on along the minus strand of NC_081232.1, from coordinate 159,085 downwards.
GGGCCCTGGCGATCTGCCCAGCCCCGCAGCTCTGCTCCAGACCCGACAGCACATGCTGGAGCAGCTGAGTGAGAGTGAGGGGGAAGGACTGCAGGACTTCCTTTATCTAAAAACAAGAAATACAATTAGATCATTTACAATGCAGAAGGAAACTAAATGGACAGACTCAACACCATGATGCCTGAAGATTAGTTACATCATTAACTATGTACCGGTAAGTACCGCCACTGTTTTTTTTTTTTTAAAACACACATTTCCTTGACAAAGGTATGCTGATAAGACCGAAACATTGGGAGTCGGCTCTCTTGTTTATGGGTGTAATAATTCAGATTCTGTTTAACTTCCTGGAGCGTGTTAGTCACCAGCCACGTTTTTCGCTAAGCACATATAACATGGTTTATCTATAAAAACTCATTCTCAAACACGTAGCTACAGACAGTGGTGGTGCTAGATGATTGGGGGTCCTAAGCGGCAATACTTTTGGTCGCTATGAATTTAGCTAATACAGCAACAGGGTGATTTTCAAAGTTTCTGTAATTGTAAAAGTGTAAAAGGTACAAATCTAACAAGAGGCAATGTAGCCACGAGAAATTGGAGCAAGAAGCTTTGAAAGTTGTCCTGTAAATGTTTCTCTATTTCCTAGCATCATTCTGGGTGCGTAAAAACAAAACAGCAGCAATACTTGCAAATGATTTGCTGTACTAATAATCAGACCTATGGAAACTCAACTATCAGCTATCAAATAGGCTGAATACACGGTTCAGTTGTTATCCATAGTCACACCGGTTACACAGAGCTCTCAGTTGATCCAAAACAATGGAATCAACTGAGAGAATTGTGAGGGTCTGTTGAAGCCGACACCCTGGGATCCTTCAAGAAGCTGCTTGATGAGATTCTGGGATCAATAAGATACTAACAACCAAACGAGCAAGATGGCCTCCTCTCGTTTGTAAACTTTCTTATTACATAATTATTTTGATGTTAATGTATTTATTTTATTAATGTAGATATTTTATTAAAACAGTTTTAATTACAACAATTACTGTATTAGAACGCTCGCTGTGCCTCCCTAGAAAATGACAGAAATTGCATGATCTCAATGTACCAATGCTATCAACTCGGATTAATAACTACGTTCTGATCTTGTCAATACAAATTTATGACGCCAATACCTTGACTTCACAGCTCTGCTATACAGCACCGCCCTGTGAAGACTATTCAGCTATCCCTGTCATCTACAATGCTATTCCAAGGACTATCCCCAGATAAGGGGACCTGTTCAGCTGTGAGAGTGGTGTGTCAGCTGACCTTCTCAAAGACTCCAAAGGCTCGGAGCTCCTCACAGGCCAGTCTGAGGTAGAGAGGATGCTGGGATCCCTTTTTCATTAGCAGCACTCGGATCTAAAACAGGAATCAGGGAGACCAACAGGGATTAACAACGGCTTGTCAACTGAGTTTATATATACAGTGTACTGCTCGGTCATCCAAAATGTCAGTTTCCTTGTCACGTTTTCTATTTTGAAATACATAAACAAATTACAGGTAAACTATTTTTAAACCTTAACACCACATGTTGTTGTTTCTTATTGTGTAGGGTCCTGTTAAGCTGAGGTTAACACAAAGCCATTTTTGCAGGAACAGTGGCTTGAAACCTGGTTCCAGGAGACCTAGTTTGAGGCAACTTTGCTGTATCAACCCCCCCCCCCCCCCCCCCCCGAGTCTCCCCTGGTGTGCCATGCAGTGTCCTGAAGCTAAATAAAGTTTTGCATTCAAGGCAAACTATTTTTCAACCAGCAAAATAAAACTTCTATGCAAGACTGGATTTAAGGTCAGTCTTGCCAGACTAGAGTCCTCCCATCTGCACAGTTACCAGCACAAGATGCTCTTGTTTGTAGAGTTCAGCTTCTATGTGCAGTTCCAATATTTTCATGAAGACACCCCCACCTATGCATCTAAAACATTAAGGACACTAAATACATACATAAATAAATACATTTAATAAATATTAAACAAAGTCGCCAGTACCTGGTTATTGAAGGCAGAGTCACTCAGCTTCTTCCCATAGGCAGCCAGGCTGTGCTCCACCATCTCCCTCTTGTCCGGCAGTGAAAGCGGTCCTAAGGGAAACACGACTGCGTCTTTGCGACTGGCTAGCGAGCGATGGAGGGCAGAATCAGAGGAGACGCTCAGAACCAGAGTCACTCGCTGGAGAGATGGGGGAGTGAATAGGGTGTTGAAATACAGCATGTTCTTACCATGTTTCAACAAGGTATGTGGTTCTCTAGGTCAAGCAAGTCTGTTGATCACCATATAACTATGGTTTCTGAATTCAGTTTTTTACATGATTTCACCCCTAAATTAAAGATCTATTACTTACCCAGGAAGTTCAAGTAAGAACATAAGAAAGTTTACAAACGAGAGGAGGCCATTCGGCCCATCTTGCTCGTTTGGTTGTTAGTAGCTTATTGATCCCAGAATCTCATCAAGCAGCTTCTTGAAGGATCCCAGGGTGTCAGCTTCAACAACATTACTGGCGAGTTGGTTCCAGACCCTCACAATTCTCTGTGTAAAAAAGTGCCTCCTATTTTCTGTTCTGAATGCCCCTTTATCTAATCTCCATTTGTGACCCCTGGTCCTTGTTTCTTTTTTCTGGTCCCTTGGGTCAACATTGTCAATACCTTTTAGAATTTTGTAACAGATTCCCTGCAAGTAAGATATGACAACTCTAAGGGTTTTTTAACCTAGTTTAATACCTGTAGCTAATGAACGGCAAGAAAAGATGGAAGCAATCATTTTGTTAGCAATGACTGTGTATGTTTTGAGGTGCAGTGCAGTCCTCCTACCTGTGGGAGGCTCTGTGGTATCCAGTCTGAGGAAGGCAGTCCCCTTTCATTCTCCAGCAGGTCGGCTCCGTCCACCAGGATAACCAGCGGTCGTTTAGACCCAGCTTTACACACTCTCTGAAGCAGAGGCTCCAGCTGCAGCAACAGCGCCCTGCAGAGGGCAAACAGGGCATTACACCCGTAACTCCACAGTGACAGCCTGGTTTAAACAGGTGTGTGTAGGAGCTCGCATTATCCAAGGAATCCACTTCAGCTCAGCAGGTGTAATGAAAGCAGATAGAAGAAAAGAGTAATTTTGCAGTTTTCCTATGATTTAATATGCTAAACCCTAACCCGTGCTTTGCAATGCTTACCTATGCTTTGCAATGCTTACCCATCATTATTTTCTAACACTTCTCTAAGACAAACTCTTCCAAGGAATAATTCAGTAGTCTCATTGAACCCTTGTGTTCAAAGAACTTCAAGCCAAAACGGGCTTGTAAGAAAAAGAATCTCAATTTGCTTAGCAAATAAATATTCACTTCAATATAGAACATCATTACCTGTAGCTTGTAGCAAGCTCCACCTCCTGCCCCAGTCTCTGGCTCAGCGATTGGACGAGATAACAGAGGAACCTCTCAGCGCTCTTTGCTGATTGGCTGGCTCCAGTGAAGTAGAAGGTAACATCGGTGGAGGGCTTGGCTTTGTCTGTCGGGGACTTCAGTTCATTGACCAGGGAGGCCTGTGTGGAGAGACAGCGAGAGAGAGAGAGAGAGAGAGAGAGAGAGAGAGTATATCTGTATTTGTAGTGTAGCATAAGACCTGAAGTGATCAAATAAATCCTGTAAAAGTAACTACGTTTTTTTTTTTTTTTTAAGGTTACCAAGAACACGGTCTTCCCTTCTCCCGGACCCCCTGGGATGATGAACAAGCCCCCTTTCCCCGGCTCATTCAGCTTCTGGGTTGCCATGGCGAGGAGTTTCCTCCGCCCACAGAACTGTCGCTGATGCCATTCCTGGAACACTTCCTGTGCGGTGACCTCCGACCCTGTATCTGAGCTCTCTTCTTCCTGTTAGGAAGTGAATAAGTGGCTTGTGTCCTCCAGGCAAAGATCATACATAATACCAAGTTGTTCTGAAGACACCCTCGCAATGCTGGCACTGACCTGAGCAAACTGCTGCAACAGCGCCCCCCACAGGTCAGACAGAACTTTCTTCCCAAACTCCTCTAGCCCCTTCACAAAGGGCTTCCCAGCAGACACGCCCCCCCACTCGCAGGGGTAGCTGGGAAATGAAAAACACACTGAATCTGTCTGTCGTAATTCACTTGATTTAAAGATGATTTGAGAACAAAAACGTTTTTGTTTTAGAAATGTACTGTCTGCATGCGTGTGTGTCTGTGTGTGTGTCTGTCTCCGTGTCTGTCTGTGTACGTGTGCATTCAATTATATTCCCTCACTGCAGCTCAGGAGAACTGAATGTCAGTGGGTCCACAAAGGATGATGACAAGCTACCGCCCCCTAGGGGTCACTGTAGTGCGATGCCTCAACCTTGCTGGTTTTGCCTCCCTAACCCTGTGAAGACTTTGCACAGCCACAAACTGGCAATTATCAGACTGCACATCACATGCCTTTACTAGGGGAGAAATATTCTATACTGTGTTTGTATAGACACTGGATTATCTTTGGTCCCTCTATAGTGGAGACCCCAGCCTCTCGATTCAGTTTGTGTGTGTTGAGGGGGGGGGCTGGGCAGGGTATTTTACTTCTCAGTGATCGGGACCCCACTGTTCAACAATCGACTCTTCAGGTCTGCCATCCTCTTCCTCGCCTCCTCTGACTCGGCTGCAAAGTCTGGCTCCCACTGCTGTGGCACGGACCTGAAATATCACAAAAAAAAACACACTGTTCACTAAATCTTCCTTGGCCTAGTTTTTGTTTAACTGTTCACTGCCAGCTCATTCATCACATTTTTTTTTACTGTTGCCTTACCTATTCATGATGTTATTATTATTTGTTTATTTAGCAGACGCCTTTATCCAAGGCGACTTACAGAGACTAGGGTGTGTGAACTATGCATCAGCTGCAGAGTCACTTACAACTACGTCTCACCCGAAAGACGGAGCACAAGGAGGTTAAATGACTTGCTCAGGGTCACACAATGAGTCAGTGGCTGAGGTGGGATTTGAACCGGGGACCTCCTGGTTACAAGCCCTTTTCTTTAACCTCTGGACCACACAGCCTCCCACAATCTCTAATTGTTTGCAATTATTATACAGAGTTCTTTGTAATTACTGTTTATGTTTTTTGATTTTTTTTTTCAATCCAAGTTCAGGAGCTTCTCTTCAAGCTAGATATTAGATTTCATTTTAATGGAATATTCAGGCATGGAAAACCTTACTACTTTCAGTGCTGCAATACAGCAAGTGTGATATGCACAACACGTCTCGTGAGCGCCCCCTACCGGAGAAGCTGGGGGTTGCGCAGGTACAGGAACATCCTGTTTGGGGTCACCTCTCCGTTCTGATTCTGGAACTGCAGAATCTCCAGTTCTGTGATGGACCGCCCCAGGGGGACAGACTGGACCTGCAAGAGAGACAGCTCTCGCAATGCATTCACTGCTCCAAAACACACTTCAATCACAGTGCCTATCGGTTAATACAGTCAGGATTTGAAACTAATCCTGCGCCCCTTCCTAGGATCTAGAACTAACCCTCAACAAAGCATGTTATTGAAATGATCAGGAGCTAGGAGTTTGGACAATCAGACCCCTTTTAAACAGGTATATCAGCGACATCTATCCCTCATGGCACTGTTGTATACTCTGAATCTATCTGTACATGTAGAACACTACAGAACGAGAATTAGCAATGAAATATTTTAGAAGTTGTGTGTCTGTAAAAAGAGACAAAATTAGCCAAAATGTACTCAAATTTGGTTTGGGCTTTTCAATGTTACTTATGGCTACCACTAAATATGCAATGTTTATACGTACATGCATATATGTGGTTTAATTACCATTATATATCATAAGTGACCCATATTTTACTGGAAAGGTTATGTATTTAATCACATGCAGATCAATGTAAAGCATTATTCAAAGCAGAATGTACAGATCAGTGCTAAACACTACATTTCTAATAAGATAGTGGAAATCCTATAACAGGACATTTTAGCTGGTATTAAATTTGAAGATTTGCTACCTTGTTAGATGTTGATGGTTTTTGAATTGGCTACAGTGTCACGGCAGATGCCAGTTCCCGGGGGCAACCCTACACTTCACAGAGGATTTCATACAGGCGGATAATACATGGCTCCTTCCCTACAGCTGCAGTTCCTTACCCATCTGAAGTGAGGCAGGTCGGGCAGGGCGAGCTGTCCTGGGACCAGCCCATAGCGTTCTCCCAGAATCCCAACGAACAGCTGACTGCGAGACACCTCCGTGAGACACAGCTCCACGGCCCTGCGGACACAGACAGACAGACAGACAGACAGACAGACATGCACAGACAGAGGAACACACACACACAGAGCCAGACAGAGAGGCAGACACATACACACACATAATGACCCATTAGCACAATCCAATCACATAAAATTAAAACGATTATTAAACATCAGAAATTAAATAATAACAAATAGATGATTAAATAGATGATGCCTCAACCACTCCCTCTCAGTGATGCCCCATCGCAGGTCCACCTCTCTCCCTCCCCCTCCCCCTCCCCCTCTCCTTTCTCGTCTGTCTCTCCCCCTGTTGCTCCCTCTCCCCTCACCGGTTGCTCTCCTCCTCAGTGATGCCCCAGCGAAGGTCCACCTCTTGCAGGTTGACACAGAGTCGCGCTGCCCTCAGTCGCAGCTCCGGGAAGACGCTGCGCACCAGCAGGTCCCTCTCGCCGTGCATGTCTCGAAAAGTGGAGGAGACGAAAACTCTCACGCTGCGCCACCTGAGACACACAGCGTCACAACACAGCTCAGCACAGGAGAGACAACACTGCACCGCATCATAACACAGCAAAGACAAATCAAACACAGCGATCAGTCAGTCCAAATGCCTCTCGAAACAGGGGGGGGGGGTACCTGTTTCGGGGGGTCGGAGGGACACAGCAGATCTCCGCTGCCTCTTCACGTCGGCCTGTAGTGCCCCCCTGTGGTGGGATGTGGTAGAGCTCATCAATGTGGTGGATGTGATCCAACAGTCTGGAGGAGCCCCTCTCTGCAACAAACCTGAGAGAGGACGGGAAGGCGTGCGAGAGAGAGGGAGGGAGGGAGAAAAAGAGGGAGAGAAGGAGCGAGAGAGAGAGGGAGAGAAAAAGAGGGAGGGGTTAGTGAGATGGAAATGGTGGTAAAAGAATAAGGGAGGAGAAGAGAGGGAATAGGAAGAGGAGTGAGGGAGGGAGATGGAGACAGAGAAGGTATTTTATTCAGGAATGTTAAAATACAAAACCATAATTAATCAATAAATAAAATAACTCATTTAAATAAGTGCGACATGGATATATATTTTTTTAAATATATAATAATAAAGTAAGTAAAGAAAATGAATACACTTACTTCAGAATCTGTTCGCTGAACCCATGTAACTCCACACAGTTCAGATCCACTGACGGACTGGGTTTGCTGTCCCTGAAAGTGAAAAAGAATGTTCTAGTAGCAAAGACATGTTGTTCTGTGTTCTGTGCTGCGACAACACGGAGAAACGCAAACTTAGAACCAAGCTAGGTGGCTGTAGAGAGTTCTGTACATGTCTGGGGGAATTTACTTGGGTAACACTTACCTTTAAACTGCACTGCTTTTGAAGCTAAACTATGATATGATATTTTACAGCCTATTTCTCACTCTCTCACCCTCTCGCTCCCCCTACTCCCTCACTCTCTTTCACCTCTCCCCTCTCACCTGCTGTCCAGCAGGACCTTGACCAGCAGCATGTGAGGGTTCACCTCCCTTTGGTACCTCTGCAACGAGAATCTGAACTCATCGCTGACCGCACTGCTCCCTAGAACCACCACAGTGTCCACCTGAAACCAAAACAAATTAAAAAGCACTGTATAATTACTACTGCATAAAGACAAGGTCAGCATCTTGCAATTTTTGACCAAGTTTAATATATTTGGATGCCTTTTAAATTAGTGTTGCTATAATTTGTATCGTTGTGGAGTTGATTTGTTTGATTGAATTATTGTTTTACAGACGGGCGCTCGATTGAGACTTGCTGCCTGCTCAGTCAGCAGGTGGGCGGGTCTTGACCGAGTGTCTGTCAGTTCAAAAACATCAGCAGGAGTACTAAGAGATACCTTAATCCTCTGAGCTGTGAGATTGAAGAAGAGCTGAGACAGGGATAAGAGGGGATCTGCTGGGCTTCGTGAGTCCAAATCCTGCTGGGAGACAAAGAATATTTCACAAAAACTGGAGCCCCTGTCATTTGTCATGTTTAGAACAGTTTAAAAAACTGTTTGTGTGAACTCATAAGGGTTAGAGAAGTTTCTCTGCCATAACTTTGAAAAAAAATATGTTTGCACTATAAAATAGATTCATAGATATGAAATCTAACATCTCAAATCTCAAAACTGAACGCAGTGGGGATTCAAGGAAATGCATGCACATGGATTAGGGAGTGGTTAACATGTAGAAAACAGAAAGTACTGATTAGAGGAGAAACCTCAAAATGGAGCGAGGTAACCAGTGGTGTACCACAGGGATCAGTATTAGGTCCTTTGCTATTCCTAATCTACATTAATGATTTAGATTCTGGTATAGTAAGCAAACTTGTTAAATTTGCAGACGACACAAAAATAGGAGGAGTGGCAAACACTGTTGCAGCAGCAAAGGTCATTCAAAATGATCTAGACAGCATTCAGAATTGGGCAGACACATTGCAAATTAAATTTAATAGAGAAGCTGCTTGATGAGATTCTGGGATCAATAAGCTACTAACAACCAAACGAGCAAGATGGGCTGAATGGAGCCTCCTCTCGTTTGTAAACTTTCTTATGTTCTTCATTATACACACAGTGACTGAAGGGGACATATACTAGACACAGTTTACTGTGTTTTTTTTTTTTAAATGCTTTACACTTTGATGTGATTTTAATATGGTAAAGAAAAAAAGAAAGTTACCTTAATTTGCTTTAAGACACGCCCCACATTCTCAAGCACCTCCCCCTGCTGTAGCTCCACCTCCTTGCAGTCTTCGTCAAACAGGTAGAGCTGAGCATGCTCACTGACGTGCGTCATCATCAGAGCCAGCAACACTGCCACCTCCTGGACCTAGAGCAGAGTGCAGGGGAGGGAACATTACACTGCTGGATTGTTTGAAGCAGTGTTCAGTGTTCAATGTTAATAAATGCACTTGTTGTATGACAGACCCAACATCATCAGAGGGAGGCACGAACACCTAAGAATCTGGAATTACCGGATTCCTTTGAATTTAAGATGCAGCCCACCCTCAATCTGAGGAATAAAACGAATCAAATAAATATGCATTTACAAAGACACAACCTCCATTGCGCATACGGAGGCAGTTTGCAGCTGTCTGCATTGCAGTTATGAGCCGTTTCTCATTTCCAGTCATGACTACTCACAGCTGTTTATCTCCTAATTTGTGAACTGTGGTATTGCTTGGTGTGTTGAGAACACACAGGGGTCTGATCAGCACTTCCGATCTGTCCAAGCTGGTCCTGTTTGTTAGAAACTAAAACTGTAAAAGCTTCTCTTTGAATTCCTCAGGAAGCTAAACACGCTTCTTTGAAAATGGCTGCCTGGATCTCATGGACGATTCGGGATCGGGCAGTTTGGTTGGTCTTTTCGAAGGCCACTTTTGAAAAGACAGAAACGGTTTAAGAAGTGCCTCTTAAATTCAAAGAAATACGCTATTTTATTGTTGAGTCTAGTTTACTCAGGTCTGTCTTTGCATTATTATTATAATTTTCATAGCAGACGCCCTTATCCAAGGCAACTTACAATTACATTATTTTTTACACATTATTTTTACATAGAATTACCCATTTATACAGTTGGGTTTTTACTGGAGCAATCTAGGTAAAGTACCTTGCTCAAGGGTACAGCAGCAGTGTCCCCAATCGGGGACTGAACCCACGACCCTCCGGTCAAGAGTCCAGAGCCCTGACCACTACTCCACACTGCTGCCCATTAGTGCTGCACTATTGAGATGTACCTGTGCTGGCCCTGTGGGCTAAACATGCTAATGATAATGGCAATGAAGACAATGAGTAAGCGTCTGGTTGTCTTGTGGTTACCGTGGTGCCCGGCTTTCCCCCCGGCTCCGAGCCCGATGGGCAGTACAGCCCCTTGGCCCCCTGACAAACGCCCTGCATCTCAAAGCCTGCACTGCAGAGCAGCAGGGTGCGTCCAGGCAGGGGGGGCACGTTGTAACGGCAGGACAGCTGGATGGAGGTCTCCAGGGCACACTGGTATCGATTCAACAGCTCCTTGTCAAATTTCAGGTGGCTGGCAGGAGAGAGAAGACACAGGAAAGAGTTTATGATCAGCCCTGCTCTGATGAGAGGTGATGGAAGGTGGTTCTGCTCCTACCCTGCTTTCAGCTGCTGGATCTTCCTGTTCTTGACTTGCCGATAGATGAAGGGCACAATCAGGGTCCTCCTCAGCCTCTTGCGACCAGTCGAGTCCCAGCTCAATCGACTGAGGGGCTTCCTCCTAGGAAGCTTCTCCAGAACTTCCTTCAACAGCTTCGAGGAGCTCAGTCTCTGCTTCTCTGCAGGACACACAAGACACCCCAGCACTCGACTCTTTACTGCATCCACCGAAACGAACTTCAGTGCAAAACAGACCCTACTGGCTCTCCAGTTTGTTTGCGTTCTCTGAAGGCAGTTTCAGCTGTAATGCAAGTATTTCTCTCTCTGCTACAAGCATGGGTATTCTGAATAATTATTTTAGTCACTGTCAAAGTTAATAATCTGAATAGCGTAGATTTAGCCGTGAAATATGTAAAGAAAATAGAGTCGAATGAGTCCTGCTGATTCATACAGTCGAATGCATGCAGAAGGATTCATTCAACTTTATGAAGCAAAAGATAGGTTGCTAGATTGGGTCTGGGTCTGGTCGTACCTGCTTCCTTCAGCTGCTGCTCCAAGTCCTGGATGATTTTGTAAGCTGAGAGGAATCGGAAAGGAAATTGCCTGCTGTTAATCACCAATTTCTGGGGGAGACACAAAGACTTCAATGAGCACAGAGCGGTGTGGTAAAGCATAGGGAAGCATTGTAAAGCACAGAGAGGTCTGGTAAAGCATAGGGAAGCATTGTAAAGCACAGAGAGGTCAGGTAAAGCATAGGGAAGCATTGTAAAGCACAGAGAGGTCTGATAAAGCATAGGGAAGCATTGCAAAGCACAGAGAGGTCTGGTAAAGCATAGGGAAGCATTGTAAAGCACAGAGAGGTCTGGTAAAGCATAGGGAAGCATTGTAAAGCACAGAGAGGTCAGGTAAAGCATAGGGAAGCATTGTAAAGCACAGAGAGGTCTGGTAAAGCATAGGGAAGCATTGTAAAGCACAGAGAGGTCTGGTAAAGCATAGGGAAGCATTGTAAAGCACAGAGAGGTCTGGTAAAGCATAGGGAAGCATTGTAAAGCACAGAGAGGTCTGGTAAAGCATAGGGAAGCATTGTAAAGCACAGAGGTGTGGTGAAGCATAGGGAAAAATTGTAAAGATCATTAAGAGACTGACCTTGCTGGTCAGTCTCTTAATGATCTTCCTGTGATGAGCCTCGCTGATCCCCACGCTGATCATGTTGCGCAGATTCCTCAGCATGGCCATGAAGGGAAGCTTCTTCTTATCTAGAGAGAGATTCAAATCAAACAGAGCTGGCCAGCGGACGTCTCTGAAAGCATGAGTAGCGAGGTTCCAAAAAAATACCGCGTTCCACGTCCCCACGTGTTGCTACAACTGTTTAAATAACGCACCTGTCATTTTTCTTTTCTTTGTTCGCAATTTTTATTCGCTTAGAACTTTAAAGTCTGTTTCAAAGCTCTTTTCAAAATGGCTAGTGCACTAGGTGGATGAGATCAGGAATGTGTCAAACAGGTAACACAGCAATAAAGAAATCCATGATGTGGTACGGAACAGAAAAGCCAGAGCATTTGTTTATTTTTAACACTCTTCCTGCAGTGATTTAGAGGACAGATCTCAAACCCCAGTGCACTAGAGCGGACACTTTGAATAGAGCTTTGAAACAGACTTTAAAGTCTTACTGAGCTCCACAACTTGACCCATGCAGAATCCCATTCAAACCTTATTGACTGTTTATCACAGTCAATTTGCTCGCTTAGTGATATACAATGCTTACCTATACTTTACTGGCTGGGTGGTTGGGTGTCTGTCTGTCTGTCTGTCTGTCTGTCTGTCTGTCTGTCTCACTGTCTGTCTGGCTGGCTGTCTGTCTGTCTGTCTGTCTGTCTGTCTGGCTGGCTGGGTGGCTCACTGTCTGTCTGGGTGTCTGTCTGTCTGTAAGCCTGCATGTCTCTCTCACCGTCTGCCTGCCTGTATGTCTCCCTCGCTGTCTGTCTGCCTGCTGCCTGCTGCCTCACCTATGAGATCCTCCCAGGCTCCGGCCTCATTGCCCTGCGCACACAGGCTGCGCTCCCAGGTCTCAGGCTGCTGCAGCTTCATCCTCTGACCTGCCCTCCGAGAGTCCCAGGGCCCCGAGAGCCCGCTTCGGAAGTACGCCTGCAGATCAGAGGGGTACCTGCAGGGGGAGACAGCGTTCAGCAAAGCAAGAATACCAATAACATCCAACCCCATTGGATTCTCTTGGCCTTTACCTGCGTCCCAGCAATCCCATGACGAGGTGCGCAGGCTCCTTGATGTGCAGTTTTTGAATCAGCTTCTTCATGTTGAACTGGTCCTGCTGCTTCTGTGCAGGTGCCCTGGTCTGAGGTTGGAGCTGCACACACAGGGAAACACAGTTAATATGCCACACGTTCCTAAATGCAACCTGAGAAAGTGCAGCTTTAAACTATCTGCAAGAAGCAGGCCAACGCAGTAGGCTTTCGGGAGCAGATTGGTTGTATATCAATGTCTATTAACATGTGTAGCCAGGAGTCTGGTGCAGTTTACTTACATAAAGCTTGAGCTGAGAGACGTCACAGCGGAGAGAACGAGCCCATTTCAGAAGCGTGGCTTCAGACTCATGCTAGAGAGAGATTACAGCGTCACAGATACAGGGGGGCCTTCCACTTCTCTCCAGCTATCCTCTCCATACTCGTTTCTCTACTTCTGTTCACCTCTTTACCTCCATCTTCCTTTTCCCACACACCATCCATTCCCCTCTGCCTTAACCCGTACCTCCTCCCCTCTCCCTCCATCTCCTACCCCTTATCCCCTCTCCTGTACACTCTCCCTCCTCACCCCCCTTTCCTCCCTCTCCTCTGTCCCCCTTGTTTCATTCCACCCTCTCTCCCTTTCTTCTCTCCTCTCCTCTCCTCTCGGTGCCTCTGTGTTATAGCACAGTGTCGCTGTGCTGTATTCACACTCCCCCCTCCTCTCCTCCTCCTCCCCTCTCCCCTCTCCCCTCTCCCCCTCTCCCCCTCACCTCTTTCTCTCTCTCTCTCTCTCCCCTCCTCTCTCTCTCTCTCTCACCTCTCCTTTCCCTTGTCTTTGTCTCTTGGTTCCTCTGTGTTTGCAGCGCATCTTTCTCCTCTCCTCTCCTCACCCCTCCTCTCTCCTCACCCCCTCTATCTATCTATCTATCTCTCTCTCTCTCTCTCTCACCTCTCCTTTCCCTTGTCTTTGTCTCTTGGTTCCTCTGTGTTTGCAGCGCATCTTTCTCGTATTGTACTTTGCCAGCTGGAACTCGCTGAATTGCTTGAACTTGTCAGTCATGGCTCTCCTCAGGCAGGAGGGGAGACTGGAACCAAAACACTGTGGGGAGAGAGAGAGAGAGAGAGAGAGAGAGAGAGAGAGAGAGAGAGAGAGAGAGAGAGAGAGAGAGAGAGAGAGAGAGGAGGAGAGAGTTTGAAAGAGAAGAGCACGAAAGTATCCTACTCTTAAAGTTTTAGTAATATGTTTTACCAGACCTCTCTATCCTTTGCAATGCTTCCCTATGCTTTACCATCCCTATCTGTGCTTTACAATGCTTCCCTATGCTTTACCAGACCTCTCTGTGCTTTACAATGCTTCCCTATGCTTTACCAGACCTCTCTGTCCTTTACAATGCTTCCCTATGCTTTACCAGACCTCTCTGTGCTTTACAATGCTTCCCTATGCTTCACTAGACCTCTCTGTGCTTTACAATGCTTCCCTGTGCTTTACCAGACCTCTCTGTGCTTTACAATGCTTCCCTATGCTGTACCAGACCTCTGTGCTTTACAATGCTTCCCTGTGCTTTACTAGACCTCTCTGTGCTTTACAATGTTTCCCTATGCTTTACTAGACCTCTCTGTGCTTTACAATGCTTCCCTATGCTTTACCAGACCTCTCTGTGCTTTACAATGCTTCCCTATGCTGTACCAGACCTCTGTGCTTTACAATGCTTCCCTGTGCTTTACTAGACCTCTCTGTGCTTTACAATGCTTCCCTATGCTGTACCACACCTCTCTGTGCTTCACTGCCCTCTGAGCTGTTCCCAGTGTACGCACCGTGCTGTAAGTCCTGGCCACCTCGATCCAATCAGAGGGGAGCTGTACTGCAGAGCTGAAGTACCTGCGCAGGTGAGGGCGACAGGAGGGCAGGTGAGCTGCCAGCGCCAGCAGGAAGTTGGCTGTGTAGCGGATATTCAGCTCCTGACGTGTGTACACAGCAACCTGCGAGAAGGAACGAGAGCGAGGCGACGTTACGCAAATAATGACTTTCTATCCCAACAGAATTGACATTTCGAGTTACTTAAGCTTAGTAACATTTCCGTTAACTTTTTTTTGACAGCATTTACAGATGGAACAGGGGCGGTTAGGAATGGTATATGAGGGGTCCTCCGGGGTCTTCCCTGGTAAAGGCATGGCCGCGTGGTGTGCAGGGTGAGTCATACAGTCAGGGGACACTGTGTAAAGTTGCTGGTCTTGGCTGGGGATTCCCGGAAGGTGTATCACAATAGATCTGGAGCTCCTGCGGGTCAGGGAGGCAGGGACCTGATCGCGTTACAGCGGACCCTGCTGGCCATCCACCCTGTGAGCTCAGAACGGACACCTGCAGTGCTGGCCTTTGTCCTCCAGAGGGCGGTAACTCACTGACACCCGCTCTCGAGTTCCTGAGTGTGGAAGAGGAAGCAGGCTTGGTCGCCCGCTGAACCTTCGGATCTCCTGAGCCGTGTGGGGAATTGTGGGGAAAATAAATAAATAAAACAGTGTTTGATCTGGTAGACCCGGCTCACCTTCAGGGTGAACTCAGCGTCGTGCTCCGAGATTTCCTCAGCCAGCGTTTTCAGCGTGGACCAGGTGCTCTGAGCTCCAGCCAAGTCACCCTGAGAGGGTGAAGACTCTCTATTGATCAGCGAACAGCACACTGCATTCAACAGCAGGAGCTGGAGAGAGAGAGAGAGAGAGAGAGAGAGAGAGAGAGAGAGAGAGAGAGAGAGAGAGAGAGAGAGAGAGAGAGAGAGAGAGAGAGAGAGAGAGAGAGAGAGAGAGAGAGAGAGAGAGAGAGAGAGAGAGAGTAGCTAAAAACAACAAGTATCAACAACATGTACACAGAAGTATACAATAAGACCGGACGGTTTTATAGAAACGGGCTGTGATAATGAAGATCTGGCTGTGGTCAGCGAGTGAGGTGTTAGTATCGTGGTTTATTAACACATTTGCAGAATGTGGAATAACTGTGTGTGGATTCCTCACATGATGCAGGGGCTTTGCTACTCAATGACATCATTTTCATTTGATTCTTTACTTCTGACCACCAGCTGACGTCCAGAAAGGAGACATTGTTAATTGTCTGTGTGTAGTTATTTGATATGGAAAGATGCTACAGCACAGTTCAGTAAAACATTATTTTGCGAGACCCTGAAATACAAAAATTGACGACTAGCTAGCTTCTTTTTCAAGACCTTTGGCTCTCCAGTGTAAATATGTAAGCCCTCTTATCGAATCCACTGTGGTTCCCTCACCTTCTTTCCTCTCAGCTCTTCCTCAACAGAGTTTCCTCTCTCCTGCAGTTCTCTCAGCGCCTCCGTCCGTTCTCTCTCCTCCTTTTCCTCCTCTTTTTCATGATCCCAGAGATTGTACACAGGCATCTCCTCGGCCACCTGCCTGGGGTCCTGTACATCCTGGCTTGAAGGAGCAGCGAGCTGCAGAGGGCGATGGAGAGTTAGGTCATCACCCCTAGTGTTGTTGACAGCGTTTTAACGTTTACAGTATAATCGTGCAAATGTTTTTACAGTCAAAAGGTAATAAATCTACTTTAAAAGAAGCCTTGATTAAAGGGAGGCTGGTACTAATGCTGCCAATTTAATACAAATCAGTAAGTACTGGTTAGCGCTCCTTTAAAGGGTGTGCCAGTGACAATGTTGCTGGTGCTAATGTGAGATAAGAGATCTTGGTTGGCACTCAAAGGAGGCCCAGAGACAGCCTTGCTCATAATAAGAGAAGGGAGGTTTCAGGGTGCTAACCTTCAGCTCTTCTTCATAGGACTGTGGGTGATCCTCCAGGGGTTTGGAGAGGAGGCTGACAGCTTGAACTCCAGCCCCAGTCTTGATGCAGCTCTGAGGGGAGGACTGCAGGAGATAGCTGGGGGTCAGAGCTTGGCTTGTCAACAGGGAAACAGAGGAGTGGAGAGACTTAGACAAGCTTGGAGCCCTTGTGGATAGAAACCTGTTTTCAGTGCTCAGGAGCCTGGAAGCATTCTGGAAGGGGGTTTCTAAGCACGATGGTCTGGCAGGAAGAGCAGATTTCAGGAGAGCTGAGGGGGCGGAAGTGAGTGGAATGCAGGCTAGGATGGGATTCTCCACTGAGAGTTTGGAAAAGTGAGTGGGCTGGGAGAGGAGCCGGTTTTCCAGGGAACAGGAAGCAGGAATCATCACGGACGGCGGGCTTGAGAGCGGGAGTGAAGGGACGGAGCTCGGCTCAGGCTGTGGCTTCATCATCGCATCCAGGATTCCAGAAAATCAGGATAAACACTGGAAGACAAAATGCAAGTTGGACATCCAGTCAGACAGCATAGATTACGATAGCATTTGTGCTAATGAAGGCCCTCGACAAGCTTCATCACGATGTGGTTCTCTAGATGTGCAAATGTAAGAGTGACAAAGCACAGAGTTACAGCACGTGAAATAATATATTCTCACCTGTAGGGATTTAGGAATGTAAGTGGGACACACAGATGGATAGATGCACTAACACCACCATATATTTCTACAGTCTGAGACTCTGAATAATGTATTTATTATTATTATTTATTTCTTAGCCGACGCCCTTATCCAGGGCGACTTACAATTTTTACAACGATACTTATAACCAAACAGCTATGCATAGAAACTGATTTTCGATAAAGAAATGTAATGCATGATTGTTACTTTAATTCTACTAATATTTACCAGTACGTACGAACTATAACGCAAACGCCAAATAAGTAATATTTGGGAAAAGGGGGTTGGTTATGTAGAGAGAATTGTGCAGGTGTGGCGCTTAAATACGTTCATTTTGCGCCAAACCGGTCAATGTAGGAAGTAGGTCGAGGGTGGGTAATAAAATTTATGGTATGCTAAGATATGAGTCAAAAGTTCATGTACTTTGAAACATGACGCAGGGTTAAACGTTCATGCAATAGTTCTCTATAATCATGCAATGGCGGAGAGTGTTATTAAATAAACCGTGCAAATTTACCTAAAGAAGTTGTCATTATTATTATTATTATTATTATTATTATTATTATTATTATTATTATTCATAAAGGCATTTATTAAGCCGTAGCTCATGATCCTACGCAATAAGTGCAATCATACTAAGTACAATACAATATATAATAGGATGCAATGCGGCACAACATACCACTGCTAATGTTACTGAATGGTACTGTGCGTCTAGCATGAGTCTCACAGGACTAAAAATCTGGGATAAAAACAAATGGGCTGTTCGCACGGTTGTATTTGGAGGAAACGCAGATTGAATTACCTGAACAAAACAGAACACGATTAACTCTCATTTAAGTATACTGAATTATAAAGTGCTATATATCTGCTGTCCCAGCAGTAGACCCATGCCCACTGCTTGAAAACTAAGGTTAATCAATGTAAAACAATGTAACATGTAAAATAAAACCCTGCTGTCAAATATAACTGCGTGTCTTTTCTTTCGCATTGTCAGCGTAATTTAATTGCGGCGACACAGTCGGCCTTTCATTAATGTGTTTAATTCAGTTAGATCGTACATTCATGTCCCCTCCACCAAATACACCCGATACCTTGTCGGTGGTTTTTTCTCTGTGTTGTTGGAGAAAGATGTGATTGAATCGTTGCTGACTGTTTCTCTTCCGCTGGAGAATGACTCATGTTTCCGTGCACTGTGTGATTAGGTGCGCGCACCCAGAATTGCCATGCCCTAAATCATGTGCCAAATTACAGAGATCTTATTCGTGTTAAACTTTACAGCTACTGTATGTCCGCCATTTTATAGGCAGTGTTTGACATGTCAGGATGGCCGAGCGGTCTAAGGCGCTGCGTTCAGGTCGCAGTCTCCTCTGGAGGCGTGGGTTCGAATCCCACTTCTGACAAGTATCTTTTTTTACACTTCAATTTTTTTTGTTTTATATATAAATTTTAAGACGCTCTTTTTGAAACATGTTTTGCTTCTCAAAAATAGCCTGCGTCTTAAATTCGAGTACAGTATAGTGATGCGTGTGTTTTAAAAATCGCCAACAAAAGACGTACACAAACAGCAATGTGACTGAAGGCGTTGCCCAAATACACAAAAACGCTTCCTGAGGAATTCCAAGAGAAACGTTTATAAATTCAGTATTTCCAAAAAAGTACCATCAGACCCCCGTATTTTTCGACGTGTTGTTGTGGTTGCTGGTTTACATGTTGCCTCGTGCCGTGGCGTGCTGTGTCGTGCTTGCTGTTGCCAAGGCAACGCTTACAAAGTTATCACGAAATGTTCCTGTCAGGACAACTCAGGAAGTCACTTTTTTTTTTTTTTTAAGTAAACGCTTATTCACTGCCAAACGTGAACTTTAGATGTGTAATGGCTGCAGTATAGGGTAATGGAGGTTAGGGTTTCGGTGTAGGGAGAGGATTATTCATTGTTTTCTTAACAATAAATTATTGTTAAGAAAATAAGTGACTTCCTGAGTTGTCCTGACAGGAACATTTCGTGATAACTTTGTAAGCGTTGCCTTGGCAACAGCAAGCACGACACAGCACGCCACGGCACGAGGCGGGGGTCTGATGGTACTTTGTTTAAGACGCAGGCTATTTTTGAGAAGCAAAACATGTTTAAAAAAGAGCGTCTTAAATTCGAAGGAATATATATTTATATATATATATATGTATATAAAACAAAAAAATTGAAGTGTAAAAATGTATCTTGTCAGAAGTGGGATTCGAACCCACGCCTCCAGAGGAGACTGCGACCTGAACGCAGCGCCTTAGACCGCTCGGCCATCCTGACATTACAAACACTGCCTATAAAATGGCGGACACGTCAAAAATTGAATTACATGGGTGGTTATATAAAACACTGTACCGGTCAGGATTTGCAAAAGATTAAAACCAAAACAGTGTTTTATATATTTAAATTCCACAATCCCTTCTCTGTAAAGGCGAATACAGTAGCTGTAAAGTTGAACATAAATACGATCTGTGTGTTTAATTTGGCACATGATTAGGGCTTTTAAGTCGTAACCTACCTGAAACTAACACTAAACAGGTACTTTTTTTTTTGTCTGCGCTGGCTTTCCAGTTTGTTTTCTGAAAGCTGTTGTTTGTTTTCCGTTCTGTTCAGCAGCCTCTGTAGCAGCCTTTTGTTTAATGTGGGATTCTGAAGCTATAGCGATCGATCGTATTTCCTTTAAGTCACATTACAAGATTTGCAAAACATTTGCCTGTGTCCCACCTGCTACTGTACAGTAAAAGCCAGTACAGACACGCTGATAGACTGATTTAATCATCGTTGTCACGTGAACAGTAAACACGAAAGTTAACCGCTTTGGAATATATTTTTTTCAGCTGTATTTGTCTAAGGAGTTTTTCTTTTTTTTTTTTGCCTAAGTGCAATGCACACAAGGCGGCGAAGGGATAAACAAAAGGCAATCTACAGATTTAAAACACAGTAGTTTACTGCTCGGAACTTTCTGTCTGAATAAAAACCAGCACAATTTATAAACAGCGTCCCCAAATCACTGTCAGCCGTGATGCTAGAACAGATATGGAACTAAATGATTTCACGAAAAGGCTGAAACCTGTTCCGTTTCCACATCAAACAAGCTGAACGTGTCTGAGTGTGTCCGTCTCACGAAATTCCGCCTTAACTAACGGATGGGAAAATCCAGTTCAAATAAATGACCTGCTTTTGGGATATTAATTTGTTAAGTGTGCATTTGTACTGTGGGCTAGGTTTTGAGAGGCACACGTGTGTGTGTGTTTTTATTTTTGTAAATATTTTTTATAGAAACGTTTTCATACTAACTTTTGTTTTGATAACATTCATTTAAAAATTCAATTGATGCCTGTGATCAATGCGTTATGTGACTAATTTTAAGCTATTCATCTGTTTCAATAATAATTAAATCGAGTAATTAATCAAATTGATTAATCTTGTTACATGATTGATTTATTAATGTCCAGATATTGTTACTCCATTGATTACTGTCTTGTTCGTCATCTTAAAATAAAGTTAGAATATCTTCTGTTGTTTTGAGTGTTTAGTGGGTGAGTGTGGGTGGGTCGTGTGTAGCAGCGCCCACGCGAAACTGAACCACGCAGACATCCCATCCCAGGCCAATAGAAGCTGAAACATTATAGCTAATTATTTAAATAGTTTATAAATAAATATATATCATTTTAAAAAGGGAAGCTGTTGTGATAAATTAAATTGATTAAAAAAACAACGATATCAGGACGTTTCGGAATCTAAGTCCTTATTTGTATTAAAATGTAATCATATTTTTTTTAATTTTCAAAACAAAACGAGGCCCCGCTGGGATTCGAACCCAGGATCTCCTGTTTACTAGACAGGCGCTTTAACCATCTAAGCCACGGCGCCAGGTAGGGACTGGTTTTTCCAATCGAGTACTAGTCAAACTGGCCGGGTATTTGACACCCGCAGACCGGGTTTATTAAGAATTAGGAGAAAATTAGATAATGAAACACATCTCATGTTTAACGTGTCCTGTTATCCAGCGGTGACCAATCACAGGCCATCCCACTTCCGCTCCAGGTTTAACAGGTAAAATAAAATAATGAACATGGTCTGGATGGAGGTTATAATTGCTTAACCCGTTTAGGAACGGTTGCGTGGAACTAAGACGTGACACAGTGACACAGTCCGGGCTAACCCTGCCCGAGATATATGATTGATTTGATTCCCTCGGCTGGGTCTGTACGCTGCCGCAGCGTTTGAGTGACCAGATGAGGTAACGAGAGAACGACGCCCGAGTGACGAAACAATGCTATGGAATGGCGAGGGGGCGATTCTCGGTTATTCTCGGAGATGCTCGCAGCTCCAGTGGCGCAATCGGTTAGCGCGCGGTACTTATACAGCAGTGCGATGCGGAGCGATGCCGAGGTTGTGAGTTCGAGCCTCACCTGGAGCACGTGTTTTACAGTATTTAAATATGTTTACCAGCCTATGGTTTCCCTTTACCATGCTTTCACTGTGCTTTATAATGCTTCCCTGTGCTTTACCATCCCGCTCTTTGCTTAAAATTACACTTGATAGCGACTCAAGTATCACAAGTCGGAAACTCATAATGTGGATGACCCGATCCAAGCTGTCACTACATTTTAAACCCAGTTTCGAGCACCTCATTAAAATAAGACAGTCCGTTTCGTTTTTTTTTTTTAATTATTTGTGTGACACAGGGGTGTAGCGCTGCGGGATCGACAGGAGCGTCCACTCCTCATTCCTTGAGCACCGCTTCCGGACTTACCGTGTACAACATTGAACTGTTCTGCTCCTATATAGATGTGTGTATAACCCATACAGATAAGCAAATAATGCAAGAGCCTTAAGACCCCCTTGAATGAAACAGTTTGAATATAGCGGTGCCTGGTCTAGAATAATGAGGTGTTATGCGTAAGATCATTATTATTATTATTATTATTATTATTATTATTATTATTATTATTATTATTATTATTATTATTAATAATAATAATAATAATAATTATAATAATAATAATAATAATAATAATAATGTCAAGATATAATACTTTTTTTCTTGAAGTTAATAAGTTGTATGAAGGTTGTGTATTATTATTATTATTATTATTATTTTTATTATTATTATTATAAAATAAATCACCCGATCATGCCTATCGGGTGAAAGACGATGATTTCAGCAAGCTAAAACACCACATGAGCACTTGTAATGTGACACTTTCTATATTGGCTTGCTAGCTTGCAATGGTCTGCTGGTCCGCGGCGGTGCGGCACTGGGCGCTGGTTTAACATGTTACAGGTGTTACACACTGAGCGCTGGTTTAACATGTTACAGGTGTTACACACTGAGCGCTGGTTTAACATGTTACAGGTGTTACATACTGAGCGCTGGTTTAACATGTTACAGGTGTTACACACTGAGCGCTGGTTTAACATGTTACAGGTGTTACACACTGAGCGCTGGTTTAACATGTTACAGGTGTTACACACTGAGCGCTGGTTTAACATGTTACAGGTGTTACACACTGAGCGCTGGTTTAACATGTTACAGGTGTTACACACTGAGCGCTGGTTTAACATGTTACAGGTGTTACACACTGAGCGCTGGTTTAACGTGTTACAGGTGTTACACACTGAGCGCTGGTTTAACATGTTACAGGTGTTACACACTGAGCGCTGGTTTAACGTGTTACAGGTGTTACACACTGAGCGCTGGTTTAACGTGTTACAGGTGTTACACACTGAGCGCTGGTTTAACGTGTTACAGGTGTTACACACTGAGAGCTGGTTTAACATGTTACAGGGGTTATACACCAGCGCCAGAAGGCACTGAGCGCTTTTCACCTCCAGCGACAGTGTGTCACTGACGCTGGCGTGCGTATCGGGTGCACCATCACGTAAAAATATCACCATCAATTGCATTTTTATTTATTTTTTGAATTGGGCCTAATACTTTATTTAACCCATTAAGTACCAAACAGCCTGCTTTTAAGTTACATTTAGACTTTTTGCAGTTAACAGAATTAGAATAATTTATCATAGCAATATAGTTATGAAAATATAAAGAGAAACAAAACATATCAATAAAACAAAGACAACATTTAAAATAATTAGATGCCAGTTGAAAATGCTCCAAAGTAGCCTGTCTTGAAATAAGGAGCAAAATAAGAACAACATAACTAATAATTTTTAATGCCTTATTAATGTGATCGCATCTCTTGATTTATATTTTTAAAGGGTCAACAAGTGAAGACACGACTTGTTTCATCAAACCCTTTGAAAGCCCTGTTTAATGACCCAAACCAGCTTTTAGAAATCACTTTGTGACCTGGTTCTTATTTGGTCCCTTTTGAAAATAATCGTTGTAATGGGTTCAACCATTTTTCTCTGTAAAAATAAGTCCAATTTTAACTGTACCATTACAGTAATCACAGTGAGATTGCATACAAACGTGTCTACAAACTGTGAACACAGAAAGAGTAAACATCCCCAAGGAAATATGAAAACTGAATACAAATTACAGAACAGCAGAACAAGCTGTGCTAAAGCAAAGCTAATTAGCAACCACTTTTTAAGTCGTAACCTACCTGAAAATAACACTAAACCGGTACTTTTTTTTTTTTTTTTTGTCTGCGCTGGCTTTCCAGTTTGTTTTCTGAAAGCTGTTGTTTGTTTTCCGTTCTGTTCAGCAGCCTCTGTAGCAGCCTTTTGTTTAATGTGCGATTCTGAAGCTATAGCGATCGATCGTATTTCCTTTAAGTCACATTTCAAGATTTGCAAAACATTTGCCTGTGTCCCACCTGCTACTGTACAGTAAAAGCCAGTACAGACACGCTGATAGACTGATTTAATCATCGTTGTCACGTGAACAGTAAACACGAAAGTTAACCGCTTTGGAATATATTTTTTTCAGCTGTATTTGTCTAAGGAGTTTTTCTTTTTTTTGCCTAAGTGCAATGCACACAAGGCGGCGAAGGGATAAACAAAAGGCAATCTACAGATTTAAAACACAGTAGTTTACTGCTCGGAACTTTCTGTCTGAATAAAAACCAGCACAATTTACAAACAGCGTCCCCAAATCACTGTCAGCCGTGATGCTAGAACAGATATGGAACTAAATGATTTCACGAAAAGGCTGAAACCTGTTCCGTTTCCACATCAAACAAGCTGAACGTGTCTGAGTGTGTCCGTCTCACGAAATTCCGCCTTAACTAACGGATGGGAAAATCCAGTTCAAATAAATGACCTGCTTTTGGGATATTAATTTGTTAAGTGTGCATTTGTACTGTGGGCTAGGTTTTGAGAGGCACACGTGTGTGT
The DNA here is from genome assembly GCF_902713425.1 of Acipenser ruthenus. NCBI lineage: Eukaryota > Metazoa > Chordata > Actinopteri > Acipenseriformes > Acipenseridae > Acipenser > Acipenser ruthenus. The sequence goes on along the minus strand of NC_081232.1, from coordinate 134,673 downwards.
GTGTTTTTATTTTTGTAAATATTTTTTATAGAAACGTTTTCATACTAACTTTTGTTTTGATAACATTCATTTAAAAATTCAATTGATGCCTGTGATCAATGCGTTATGTGACTAATTTGAAGCTATTCATCTGTTTCAATAATAATTAAATCGAGTAATTAATCAAATTGATTAATCTTGTTACATGATTGATTTATTAATGTCCAGATATTGTTACTCCATTGATTACTGTCTTGTTCGTCATCTTAAAATAAAGTTAGAATATCTTCTGTTGTTTTGAGTGTTTAGTGGGTGAGTGTGGGTGGGTCGTGTGTAGCAGCGCCCACGCGAAACTGAACCACGCAGACATCCCATCCCAGGCCAATAGAAGCTGAAACATTATAGCTAATTATTTAAATAGTTTATAAATAAATATATATCATTTTAAAAAGGGAAGCTGTTGTGATAAATTAAATTGATTAAAAAAACAACGATATCAGGACGTTTCGGAATCTAAGTCCTTATTTGTATTAAAATGTAATCATATTTTTTTTAATTTTCAAAACAAAACGAGGCCCCGCTGGGATTCGAACCCAGGATCTCCTGTTTACTAGACAGGCGCTTTAACCATCTAAGCCACGGCGCCAGGTAGGGACTGGTTTTTCCAATCGAGTACGAGTCAAACTGGCCGGGTATTTGACACCCGCAGACCGGGTTTATTAAGAATTAGGAGAAAATTAGATAATGAAACACATCTCATGTTTAACGTGTCCTGTTATCCAGCGGTGACCAATCACAGGCCATCCCACTTCCGCTCCAGGTTTAACAGGTAAAATAAAATAATGAACATGGTCTGGATGGAGGTTATAATTGCTTAACCCGTTTAGGAACGGTTGCGTGGAACTAAGACGTGACACAGTGACACAGTCCGGGCTACCCCTGCCCGAGATATATGATTGATTTGATTCCCTCGGCTGGGTCTGTACGCTGCCGCAGCGTTTGAGTGACCAGATGAGGTAACGAGAGAACGACGCCCGAGTGACGAAACAATGCTATGGAATGGCGAGGGGGCGATTCTCGGTTATTCTCGGAGATGCTCGCAGCTCCAGTGGCGCAATCGGTTAGCGCGCGGTACTTATACAGCAGTGCGATGCGGAGCGATGCCGAGGTTGTGAGTTCGAGCCTCACCTGGAGCACTTCTTTTACAGTATTTAAATATGTTTTACCAGCCTATGGTTTCCCTTTACCATGCTTTCACTGTGCTTTATAATGCTTCCCTGTGCTTTACCATCCCGCTCTTTGCTTAAAATTACACTTGATAGCGACTCAAGTATCACAAGTCGGAAACTCACAATGTGGATGACCGGATCCAAGCTGTCACTACATTTTGAACACAGTTTCGAGCACCTCATTAAAATAAGACAGTCCGTTTCGGTTTTTTTTTTAATTATTTGTGTGACACAGGGGTGTAGCGCTGCGGGATCGACGGGAGCGTCCACTCCTCATTCCTTGAGCACCGCTTCCGGACTTACCGTGTACAACATTGAACTGTTCTGCTCCTATATAGATGTGTGTATAACCCATACAGATAAGCAAATAATGCAAGAGCCTTAAGACCCCCTTGAATGAAACAGTTTGAATATAGCGGTGCCTGGTCTAGAATAATGAGGTGTTATGCGTAAGATCATTATTATTATTATTATTATTATTATTATTATTATTATTATTATTATTATTATTATTAATAATAATAATAATTATAATAATAATAATAATAATAATAATGTCAAGATATAATACTTTTTTTCTTGAAGTTAATAAGTTGTATGAAGGTTGTGTATTATTATTATTATTATTATTATTTTTATTATTATTATTATAAAATAAATCACCCGATCATGCCTATCGGGTGAAAGACGATGATTTCAGCAAGCTAAAACACCACATGAGCACTTGTAATGTGACACTTTCTATATTGGCTTGCTAGCTTGCAATGGTCTGCTGGTCCGCGGCGGTGCGGCACTGGGCGCTGGTTTAACATGTTACAGGTGTTACACACTGAGCGCTGGTTTAACATGTTACAGGTGTTACACACTGAGCGCTGGTTTAACATGTTACAGGTGTTACACACTGAGCGCTGGTTTAACATGTTACAGGTGTTACACACTGAGCGCTGGTTTAACATGTTACAGGTGTTACACACTGAGCGCTGGTTTAACATGTTACAGGTGTTACACACTGAGCGCTGGTTTAACATGTTACAGGTGTTACACACTGAGCGCTGGTTTAACATGTTACAGGTGTTACACACTGAGCGCTGGTTTAACGTGTTACAGGTGTTACACACTGAGCGCTGGTTTAACATGTTACAGGTGTTACACACTGAGCGCTGGTTTAACGTGTTACAGGTGTTACACACTGAGCGCTGGTTTAACGTGTTACAGGTGTGACACACTGAGCGCTGGTTTAACGTGTTACAGGTGTTACACACTGAGCGCTGGTTTAACGTGTTACAGGTGTTACACACTGAGCGCTGGTTTAACGTGTTACAGGTGTTACACACTGAGAGCTGGTTTAACATGTTACAGGGGTTATACACCAGCGCCAGAAGGCACTGAGCGCTTTTCACCTCCAGCGACAGTGTGTCACTGACGCTGGCGTGCGTATCGGGTGCACCATCACGTAAAAATATCACCATCAATTGCATTTTTATTTATTTTTTGAATTGGGCCTAATACTTTATTTAACCCATTAAGTACCAAACAGCCTGCTTTTAAGTTACATTTAGACTTTTTGCAGTTAACAGAATTAGAATAATTTATCATAGCAATATAGTTATGAAAATATAAAGAGAAACAACACATATCAATAAAACAAAGACAACATTTAAAATAATTAGATGCCAGTTGAAAATGCTCCAAAGTAGCCTGTCTTGAAATAAGGAGCAAAATAAGAACAACATAACTAATAATTTTTAATGCCTTATTAATGTGATCGCATCTCTTGATTTATATTTTTAAAGGGTCAACAAGTGAAGACACGACTTGTTTCATCAAACCCTTTGAAAGCCCTGTTTAATGACCCAAACCAGCTTTTAGAAATCACTTTGTGACCTGGTTCTTATTTGGTCCCTTTTGAAAATAATCGTTGTAATGGGTTCAACCATTTTTCTCTGTAAAAATAAGTCCAATTTTAACTGTACCATTACAGTAATCACAGTGAGATTGCATACAAACGTGTCTACAAACTGTGAACACAGAAAGAGTAAACATCCCCAAGGAAATATGAAAACTGAATACAAATTACAGAACAGCAGAACAAGCTGTGCTAAAGCAAAGCTAATTAGCAACCACTTTTTAAGTCGTAACCTACCTGAAAATAACACTAAACCGGTACTTTTTTTTTTTTTTTTTGTCTGCGCTGGCTTTCCAGTTTGTTTTCTGAAAGCTGTTGTTTGTTTTCCGTTCTGTTCAGCAGCCTCTGTAGCAGCCTTTTGTTTAATGTGCGATTCTGAAGCTATAGCGATCGATCGTATTTCCTTTAAGTCACATTTCAAGATTTGCAAAACATTTGCCTGTGTCCCACCTGCTACTGTACAGTAAAAGCCAGTACAGACACGCTGATAGACTGATTTAATCATCGTTGTCACGTGAACAGTAAACACGAAAGTTAACCGCTTTGGAATATATTTTTTTCAGCTGTATTTGTCTAAGGAGTTTTTCTTTTTTTTGCCTAAGTGCAATGCACACAAGGCGGCGAAGGGATAAACAAAAGGCAATCTACAGATTTAAAACACAGTAGTTTACTGCTCGGAACTTTCTGTCTGAATAAAAACCAGCACAATTTACAAACAGCGTCCCCAAATCACTGTCAGCCGTGATGCTAGAACAGATATGGAACTAAATGATTTCACGAAAAGGCTGAAACCTGTTCCGTTTCCACATCAAACAAGCTGAACGTGTCTGAGTGTGTCCGTCTCACGAAATTCCGCCTTAACTAACGGATGGGAAAATCCAGTTCAAATAAATGACCTGCTTTTGGGATATTAATTTGTTAAGTGTGCATTTGTACTGTGGGCTAGGTTTTGAGAGGCACACGTGTGTGTGTGTTTTTATTTTTGTAAATATTTTTTATAGAAACGTTTTCATACTAACTTTTGTTTTGATAACATTCATTTAAAAATTCAATTGATGCCTGTGATCAATGCGTTATGTGACTAATTTGAAGCTATTCATCTGTTTCAATAATAATTAAATCGAGTAATTAATCAAATTGATTAATCTTGTTACATGATTGATTTATTAATGTCCAGATATTGTTACTCCATTGATTACTGTCTTGTTCGTCATCTTAAAATAAAGTTAGAATATCTTCTGTTGTTTTGAGTGTTTAGTGGGTGAGTGTGGGTGGGTCGTGTGTAGCAGCGCCCACGCGAAACTGAACCACGCAGACATCCCATCCCAGGCCAATAGAAGCTGAAACATTATAGCTAATTATTTAAATAGTTTATAAATAAATATATATCATTTTAAAAAGGGAAGCTGTTGTGATAAATTAAATTGATTAAAAAAACAACGATATCAGGACGTTTCGGAATCTAAGTCCTTATTTGTATTAAAATGTAATCATATTTTTTTTAATTTTCAAAACAAAACGAGGCCCCGCTGGGATTCGAACCCAGGATCTCCTGTTTACTAGACAGGCGCTTTAACCATCTAAGCCACGGCGCCAGGTAGGGACTGGTTTTTCCAATCGAGTACGAGTCAAACTGGCCGGGTATTTGACACCCGCAGACCGGGTTTATTAAGAATTAGGAGAAAATTAGATAATGAAACACATCTCATGTTTAACGTGTCCTGTTATCCAGCGGTGACCAATCACAGGCCATCCCACTTCCGCTCCAGGTTTAACAGGTAAAATAAAATAATGAACATGGTCTGGATGGAGGTTATAATTGCTTAACCCGTTTAGGAACGGTTGCGTGGAACTAAGACGTGACACAGTGACACAGTCCGGGCTACCCCTGCCCGAGATATATGATTGATTTGATTCCCTCGGCTGGGTCTGTACGCTGCCGCAGCGTTTGAGTGACCAGATGAGGTAACGAGAGAACGACGCCCGAGTGACGAAACAATGCTATGGAATGGCGAGGGGGCGATTCTCGGTTATTCTCGGAGATGCTCGCAGCTCCAGTGGCGCAATCGGTTAGCGCGCGGTACTTATACAGCAGTGCGATGCGGAGCGATGCCGAGGTTGTGAGTTCGAGCCTCACCTGGAGCACGTGTTTTACAGTATTTAAATATGTTTACCAGCCTATGGTTTCCCTTTACCATGCTTTCACTGTGCTTTATAATGCTTCCCTGTGCTTTACCATCCCGCTCTTTGCTTAAAATTACACTTGATAGCGACTCAAGTATCACAAGTCGGAAACTCATAATGTGGATGACCGGATCCAAGCTGTCACTACATTTTAAACCCAGTTTCGAGCACCTCATTAAAATAAGACAGTCCGTTTCGTTTTTTTTTTTAAATTATTTGTGTGACACAGGGGTGTAGCGCTGCGGGATCGACGGGAGCGTCCACTCCTCATTCCTTGAGCACCGCTTCCGGACTTACCGTGTACAACATTGAACTGTTCTGCTCCTATATAGATGTGTGTATAACCCATACAGATAAGCAAATAATGCAAGAGCCTTAAGACCCCCTTGAATGAAACAGTTTGAATATAGCGGTGCCTGGTCTAGAATAATGAGGTGTTATGCGTAAGATCATCATCATTATTATTATTATTATTATTATTATTATTGTTATTATTATTATTATTATTATTATTATTATTATTATTATTATTATTATTATTATTAATAATAATAATAATTATAATAATAATAATAATAATAATAATGTCAAGATATAATACTTTTTTTCTTGAAGTTAATAAGTTGTATGAAGGTTGTGTATTATTATTATTATTATTATTATTTTTATTATTATTATTATAAAATAAATCACCCGATCATGCCTATCGGGTGAAAGACGATGATTTCAGCAAGCTAAAACACCACATGAGCACTTGTAATGTGACACTTTCTATATTGGCTTGCTAGCTTGCAATGGTCTGCTGGTCCGCGGCGGTGCGGCACTGGGCGCTGGTTTAACATGTTACAGGTGTTACACACTGAGCGCTGGTTTAACATGTTACAGGTGTTACACACTGAGCGCTGGTTTAACATGTTACAGGTGTTACACACTGAGCGCTGGTTTAACATGTTACAGGTGTTACACACTGAGCGCTGGTTTAACATGTTACAGGTGTTACACACTGAGCGCTGGTTTAACATGTTACAGGTGTTACACACTGAGCGCTGGTTTAACATGTTACAGGTGTTACACACTGAGTGCTGGTTTAACATGTTACAGGTGTTACACACTGAGCGCTGGTTTAACGTGTTACAGGTGTTACACACTGAGCGCTGGTTTAACGTGTTACAGGTGTTACACACTGAGCGCTGGTTTAACGTGTTACAGGTGTTACACACTGAGAGCTGGTTTAACATGTTACAGGGGTTATACACCAGCGCCAGAAGGCACTGAGCGCTTTTCACCTCCAGCGACAGTGTGTCACTGACGCTGGCGTGCGTATCGGGTGCACCATCACGTAAAAATATCACCATCAATTGCATTTTTATTTATTTTTTGAATTGGGCCTAATACTTTATTTAACCCATTAAGTACCAAACAGCCTGCTTTTAAGTTACATTTAGACTTTTTGCAGTTAACAGAATTAGAATAATTTATCATAGCAATATAGTTATGAAAATATAAAGAGAAACAAAACATATCAATAAAACAAAGACAACATTTAAAATAATTAGATGCCAGTTGAAAATGCTCCAAAGTAGCCTGTCTTGAAATAAGGAGCAAAATAAGAACAACATAACTAATAATTTTTAATGCCTTATTAATGTGATCGCATCTCTTGATTTATATTTTTAAAGGGTCAACAAGTGAAGACACGACTTGTTTCATCAAACCCTTTGAAAGCCCTGTTTAATGACCCAAACCAGCTTTTAGAAATCACTTTGTGACCTGGTTCTTATTTCGTCCCTTTTGAAAATAATCGTTGTAATGGGTTCAACCATTTTTCTCTGTAAAAATAAGTCCAATTTTAACTGTACCATTACAGTAATCACAGTGAGATTGCATACAAACGTGTCTACAAACTGTGAACACAGAAAGAGTAAACATCCCCAAGGAAATATGAAAACTGAATACAAATTACAGAACAGCAGAACAAGCTGTGCTAAAGCAAAGCTAATTAGCAACCACTTTTTAAGTCGTAACCTACCTGAAAATAACACTAAACCGGTACTTTTTTTTTTTTTTTTGTCTGCGCTGGCTTTCCAGTTTGTTTTCTGAAAGCTGTTGTTTGTTTTCCGTTCTGTTCAGCAGCCTCTGTAGCAGCCTTTTGTTTAATGTGCGATTCTGAAGCTATAGCGATCGATCGTATTTCCTTTAAGTCACATTTCAAGATTTGCAAAACATTTGCCTGTGTCCCACCTGCTACTGTACAGTAAAAGCCAGTACAGACACGCTGATAGACTGATTTAATCATCGTTGTCACGTGAACAGTAAACACGAAAGTTAACCGCTTTGGAATATATTTTTTTCAGCTGTATTTGTCTAAGGAGTTTTTCTTTTTTTTGCCTAAGTGCAATGCACACAAGGCGGCGAAGGGATAAACAAAAGGCAATCTACAGATTTAAAACACAGTAGTTTACTGCTCGGAACTTTCTGTCTGAATAAAAACCAGCACAATTTACAAACAGCGTCCCCAAATCACTGTCAGCCGTGATGCTAGAACAGATATGATGGAACTAAATGATTTCACGAAAAGGCTGAAACCTGTTCCGTTTCCACATCAAACAAGCTGAACGTGTCTGAGTGTGTCCGTCTCACGAAATTCCGCCTTAACTAACGGATGGGAAAATCCAGTTCAAATAAATGACCTGCTTTTGGGATATTAATTTGTTAAGTGTGCATTTGTACTGTGGGCTAGGTTTTGAGAGGCACACGTGTGTGTGTGTTTTTATTTTTGTAAATATTTTTTATAGAAACGTTTTCATACTAACTTTTGTTTTGATAACATTCATTTAAAAATTCAATTGATGCCTGTGATCAATGCGTTATGTGACTAATTTGAAGCTATTCATCTGTTTCAATAATAATTAAATCGAGTAATTAATCAAATTGATTAATCTTGTTACATGATTGATTTATTAATGTCCAGATATTGTTACTCCATTGATTACTGTCTTGTTCGTCATCTTAAAATAAAGTTAGAATATCTTCTGTTGTTTTGAGTGTTTAGTGGGTGAGTGTGGGTGGGTCGTGTGTAGCAGCGCCCACGCGAAACTGAACCACGCAGACATCCCATCCCAGGCCAATAGAAGCTGAAACATTATAGCTAATTATTTAAATAGTTTATAAATAAATATATATCATTTTAAAAAGGGAAGCTGTTGTGATAAATTAAATTGATTAAAAAAACAACGATATCAGGACGTTTCGGAATCTAAGTCCTTATTTGTATTAAAATGTAATCATATTTTTTTTAATTTTCAAAACAAAACGAGGCCCCGCTGGGATTCGAACCCAGGATCTCCTGTTTACTAGACAGGCGCTTTAACCATCTAAGCCACGGCGCCAGGTAGGGACTGGTTTTTCCAATCGAGTACGAGTCAAACTGGCCGGGTATTTGACACCCGCAGACCGGGTTTATTAAGAATTAGGAGAAAATTAGATAATGAAACACATCTCATGTTTAACGTGTCCTGTTATCCAGCGGTGACCAATCACAGGCCATCCCACTTCCGCTCCAGGTTTAACAGGTAAAATAAAATAATGAACATGGTCTGGATGGAGGTTATAATTGCTTAACCCGTTTAGGAACGGTTGCGTGGAACTAAGACGTGACACAGTGACACAGTCCGGGCTACCCCTGCCCGAGATATATGATTGATTTGATTCCCTCGGCTGGGTCTGTACGCTGCCGCAGCGTTTGAGTGACCAGATGAGGTAACGAGAGAACGACGCCCGAGTGACGAAACAATGCTATGGAATGGCGAGGGGGCGATTCTCGGTTATTCTCGGAGATGCTCGCAGCTCCAGTGGCGCAATCGGTTAGCGCGCGGTACTTATACAGCAGTGCGATGCGGAGCGATGCCGAGGTTGTGAGTTCGAGCCTCACCTGGAGCACTTCTTTTACAGTATTTAAATATGTTTTACCAGCCTATGGTTTCCCTTTACCATGCTTTCACTGTGCTTTATAATGCTTCCCTGTGCTTTACCATCCCGCTCTTTGCTTAAAATTACACTTGATAGCGACTCAAGTATCACAAGTCGGAAACTCACAATGTGGATGACCGGATCCAAGCTGTCACTACATTTTGAACACAGTTTCGAGCACCTCATTAAAATAAGACAGTCCGTTTCGGTTTTTTTTTTAATTATTTGTGTGACACAGGGGTGTAGCGCTGCGGGATCGACGGGAGCGTCCACTCCTCATTCCTTGAGCACCGCTTCCGGACTTACCGTGTACAACATTGAACTGTTCTGCTCCTATATAGATGTGTGTATAACCCATACAGATAAGCAAATAATGCAAGAGCCTTAAGACCCCCTTGAATGAAACAGTTTGAATATAGCGGTGCCTGGTCTAGAATAATGAGGTGTTATGCATAAGATCATCATCATTATTATTATTATTATTATTATTATTATTGTTATTATTATTATTATTATTATTATTATTATTATTATTATTATTATTATTATTATTATTATTATTATTATTATTAATAATAATAATAATTATAATAATAATAATAATAATAATAATAATGTCAAGATATAATACTTTTTTTCTTGAAGTTAATAAGTTGTATGAAGGTTGTGTATTATTATTATTATTATTATTATTTTTATTATTATTATTATAAAATAAATCACCCGATCATGCCTATCGGGTGAAAGACGATGATTTCAGCAAGCTAAAACACCACATGAGCACTTGTAATGTGACACTTTCTATATTGGCTTGCTAGCTTGCAATGGTCTGCTGGTCCGCGGCGGTGCGGCACTGGGTGCTGGTTTAACATGTTACAGGTGTTACACACTGAGCGCTGGTTTAACATGTTACAGGTGTTACACACTGAGCGCTGGTTTAACATGTTACAGGTGTTACACACTGAGCGCTGGTTTAACATGTTACAGGTGTTACACACTGAGCGCTGGTTTAACATGTTACAGGTGTTACACACTGAGCGCTGGTTTAACATGTTACAGGGGTTACACACTGAGCGCTGGTTTAACGTGTTACAGGTGTGACACACTGAGCGCTGGTTTAACGTGTTACAGGTGTTACACACTGAGCGCTGGTTTAACGTGTTACAGGTGTTACACACTGAGCGCTGGTTTAACGTGTTACAGGTGTTACACACTGAGAGCTGGTTTAACATGTTACAGGGGTTATACACCAGCGCCAGAAGGCACTGAGCGCTTTTCACCTCCAGCGACAGTGTGTCACTGACGCTGGCGTGCGTATCGGGTGCACCATCACGTAAAAATATCACCATCAATTGCATTTTTATTTATTTTTTGAATTGGGCCTAATACTTTATTTAACCCATTAAGTACCAAACAGCCTGCTGTTAAGTTACATTTAGACTTTTTGCAGTTAACAGAATTAGAATAATTTATCATAGCAATATAGTCATGAAAATATAAAGAGAAACAAAACATATCAATAAAACAAAGACAACATTTAAAATAATTAGATGCCAGTTGAAAATGCTCCAAAGTAGCCTGTCTTGAAATAAGGAGCAAAATAAGAACAACATAACTAATAATTTTTAATGCCTTATTAATGTGATCGCATCTCTTGATTTATATTTTGAAAGGGTCAACAAGTGAAGACACGACTTGTTTCATCAAACCCTTTGAAAGCCCTGTTTAATGACCCAAACCAGCTTTTAGAAATCACTTTGTGACCTGGTTCTTATTTGGTCCCTTTTGAAAATAATCGTTGTAATGGGTTAAACCATTTTTCTCTGTAAAAATAAGTCCAATTTTAACTGTACCATTACAGTAATCACCGTGAGATTGCATACAAACGTGTCTACAAACTGTGAACACAGAAAGAGTAAACATCCCCAAGGAAATATGAAAACTGAATACAAATTACAGAACAGCAGAACAAGCTGTGCTAAAGCAAAGCTATGTGAACACACAGATCCTTGGATAACAGCACAAATAGATTCATTTTAAATGTGCATATTTTCTAGAATTCCTTAGTGATTTGCTTCTTCATCTACACCAGCCTTGGCCTTCAATTTGTGTCGAATCTCACTTATTTTGTTATTGATGGTGGCTCCTATTGGAATTTCTTGGAGTATTTGGAAATTTCTTCAGAGTAGTACCTGAACAAAACAGTTTTAAGAAACCTATTTTAGTGACTTGTACTTTTATGTAACTTTTATGTAAGCCAGTTCCAACAAGTTATATTGTCATTGTGATAAAAGCAATATCTCTTAAAATAATGCAAATGAGAGATGTAAGTTTAGTTTTATTTAAAATGCATTTCAAATATTATATTATCTATCACTGCAAAAACCAAACTGGCAATATCATTTATTTCAGAACATGAGTTTAATACCTGGCCTGCTGTTTATTGTTCTGAATCTGAGGACTGTGAATTTGATCTAAAAGAAGTGTTTGGCTTCGATGATCTCTGACTTAATTGTCAGCTGTAACAATATTTATTCCAATAGTTTATATATCCATGTCAATTGTTTTACAATTAAGAACTACTAATCTTTTTAACAAAACGTTTTTTTTTTCCAGTAGATTGTTGTAGGCATTTTTTTCATGACCTCAGGAAATTGACACACTGCACTGTATCAGACACAATGTACTCCAAACTTTCTGCAACCACTGGTTACTTTACTGACCTTCAACTATATATGGTCCCGTAGTTTCTGGTTTTCATTCGTAAGTTGTGTGTTTTCAGTTTCAACATTTTAAATTCTTTATGTAAGGGTTTCAGTTTCCAATGGCACTTCGCACGCACGCATGCACACACACATAGACACACACACGCACGCACGCACACACAGACACACACACAGACACACAATAAACTTGGTTCATGAATCTGTACTTGGAGTCTGTTGTTGAAGAATGCCGTCGCTTATTTTCAAATCAGTATAATTGCAGCGTTTTGCTACATTACAGACCTTCATTAATTATTTTCTTTACATTAAGTTTCCAGGGTATTTTGTTAATGGCACGTGTTCAACACACAAGTATTATTTTTTTTTTCGCTGTTCTTGTTCTGTAGCCCTGCATCATAATTTTTCACGTCTGTGATTCAGTGGTACAAACAGATTGATGCGTTACGAAGGCGTGAATGAGGAAGTTTTGTTTTAAATGAATCAAATCGTCATGAAGAACAAGTACGTGTGGGTACCGGTGGCAAGCCTGTCACGTACCAGTACTGGTACACGTACCACAGTTTGAAAACCACTGTCTACTGGCTCCGGCTACCCCTCCCCTCAACCCCACCCCCCGCCCCCCGTCTCCCGGACAATGATAATCGCCTGGTCGCCCCCCCCCCCCCCCCCCCCCCCCTTCTTTTGCCTCAACGCTGGACTCAGCAGGACTGTAAACTTGCAAAGTTGTCGACCGCCATCGTTTAAGGAAAAAGAAACGGTAATCATGTCTTCAGATATATACTATATATTTATAGCAATGATATGAAAAAGAAACGGTAATCATGTCTTCAGATATATACTATATATTTATAGCAATGATATGAAAAAGAAACGGTAATCATGTCTTCAGATATATACTATATATTTATAGCAATGATATGAAAAAGAAACGGTAATCATGTCTTCAGATATTTACTATATATTTATAGCAATGATATGAAAAAGAAACGGTAATCATGTCTTCAGATATATACTATATATTTATAGCAATGATATGAAAAAGAAACGGTAATCATGTCTTCAGATATTTACTATATATTTATAGCAATGATATGAAAAAGAAACGGTAATCATGTCTTCAGATATTTACTATATATTTATAGCAATGATATGAAAAAAAAACGGTAATCATGTCTTCAGATATTTACTATATATTTATAGCAATGATATGAAAAAGGACAAGTGATGTGTACGCTAGCTTTTCCACCCAGTTGATGAAGATTTGTAATCCGAAACGTCCTGATATCATTGTTTTTTTAAAACAACTTTTTTTGTGTACCTATGTGACCTATTTATTTTATTTACATATGACAGAACGATAGAATTATGAAAATTGAGGTTTGACTGCAACACACGATTAAGTGTCAGAATAATGTAATTAATAAAAATATGTATGTGTGTATACACACACACGCACACACACACACACACACACGCACACACACGCACACACACACACACACACACACGCACACACACACACACACACACGCGCACACACACGCACACACACACACGCGCACACACACGCACACACGCACACACACACACGCGCACACACGCACACACACACACATGCACACACACGCACACGCGCACACACGCACACACACACACGCACACACACACACGCGCACACACACACACGCGCACACATGCACACACACACACACGCGCACACACGCACACACACACACACACGCACACACGCGCACACACACACACGCGCACACACGCACACACACACACACGCACACACACGCACACGCGCACACACGCGCACACACACACACGCACACACACACACGCGCACACACACACGCGCACACACGCACACACACGCGCACACACGCACACACACACACGCGCACACACACGCACACACACACACACGCGCACACACACGCACACACGCGCACACACACACACGCGCACACACGCACACACACACACACGCACACACACACACACGCGCACACACGCACACACACACGCGCACACATACACACGCACACACACACACACGCGCACACACGCACACACACACACACACGCGCACACACACGCACACACACACACACGCGCACACACACGCACACACACACACACGCGCGCACACACGCACACACGCGCACACACACACACGCGCACACACGCACACACACACACATATATATATCCTTACCCCCAACAACAGAAAATAAATGTATATATCAAAAATACATATTACAAATAAATAAATAACTCATCAGTTCCTAAGAAAAGAACAGAGAGGATTGGCAAAGCATAGGGAAGCATTGTAAAGCACAGAGAGGTGTGGTAAAGCATAGGGAAGCATTGTAAAGCACAGAGAGGTCTGGTAAAGCATAGGGAAGCATTGTAAAGCACAGAGAGGTCTGGTAAAGCATAGGGAAGCATTGTAAAGCACAGATAGGTGTGGCAAAGCATAGGGAAGCATTGTAAAGCACAGAGAGGTCTGGTAAAGCATAGGGAAGCATTGTAAAGCACAGAGAGGTCTGGTAAAGCATAGGGAAGCATTGTAAAACACAGAGAGGTCTGGTAAAGCATAGGGAAGCATTGTAAAGCACAGAGAGGTCTGGTAAAGCATAGGGAAGCATTGTAAAGCACAGAGAGGTCTGGTAAAGCATAGGGAAGCATTGTAAAGCACAGAGAGGTGTGGCAAAGCATAGGGAAGCATTGTAAAGCACAGAGAGGTCAGGGAAAGCATAGGGAAGCATTGTAAAGCACAGAGAGGTCAGGGAAAGCATAGGGAAGCATTGTAAAGCACAGAGAGGTCTGGTAAAGCATAGGGAAGCATTGTAAAGCACAGATAGGTCTGGTAAAGCATAGGGAAGCATTGTAAAGCACAGAGAGGTCTGGTAAAGCATAGGGAAGCATTGTAAAGCACATAAAGGTCTGGCAAAGCATAGGGAAGCATTGTAAAGCACAGAGAGGTCTGGTAAAGCATAGGGAAGCATTGTAAAGCACAGAGAGGTCTGGTAAAGCATAGGGAAGCATTGTAAAGCACAGAGAGGTCTGGCAAAGCATAGGGGAGCATTGTAAAGCACAGAGGGGTCTGGTAAAGCATAGGGAAGCATTGTAAAGCACAGAGAGGTCAGGGAAAGCATAGGGAAGCATTGTAAAGCACAGTGACAGCATGGTAAAGCATAGGGAAGCATTGTAAAGCACAGAGAGGTCTGGTAAAGCATAGGGAAGCATTGTAAAGCACAGAGAGGTCTGGTAAAGCATAGGGAAGCATTGTAAAGCACAGAGAGGTCTGGTAAAGCATAGGGAAGCATTGTAAAGCACAGAGAGGTCTGGTAAAGCATATTGAAAAAACAGGGTAATCTAACCCTTATAAAAGTTTCCCATAGTTAAAGCAAAGTGTGATAAAGCCCAGTTAAAACATAGCAAGCTTAGTAAATGCATAGAATGAACAGGGAAATACATGGGAGTACTGCAGCATTTCTGTCCTAGAGTCTAACTAGAACCATATTTGGCTTGTGATGAGTAACTCCTTCAGTCTGCCTGTCTCTCTCTCTGTCTGTGTCCTTGTCTGTTTTGGCAGGTTCCCCTTTAAAATATCTCAAGGTTTCTAGCCTGGTTAAATAAATACATTTGAAATACCTTTCTCTCCCTGTTTCCCTCTCTCTGTCTTTCTCCCTGTCTCCCTCTCTCTGTCTCACTCTCTGTCTCTCTCCCTGTCTCCCTCTCCCTGTCTCCCTCTCTCTGTCTCCCACTCTGTCTCCCTCTCTGTCTCCCTCCCTCTGTCTCCTCCACTCAGGAGGATGCGTTCAGGGAAGTTGCACGTGGCGGTTATCGGTGCCGGGGCGGCAGGTCTGTGTGCCGCGAGACACATCCTGGCACGGGGAGGCTCCTTCTACCCCCCCACGGTGTTTGAGCAGAGCGAGCGGGTCGGGGGCACCTGGGTCTACGAGGAGCGAGTCGGCAAGGATCAGAGAGGCAGGACTGTGCACAGCAGCATGTACCGGGACCTGAGGTGAGAGAGAGAGGGGATGGGAGAGAGACACCTCTACACAGGTATGAGATACTCAGGTAGACACACACACACCTGTCCGCTGCACTCTGTTTCCAGAACCAACATCCCGAAGGAGGTGATGGCATTCCCGGATTTCCCGTTTGAGAAGCGGCTCCCCTCGTTCATGCATCACTCGGAGGTGCGGCGCTACCTGGAGCAGTACTGCCAGCACTACAGGCTGAGAGAACATATCCAGGTGAGGCTGCACTGAGAGAACACATCCAGGTGAGGCTGCACTGAGAACACATCCAGGTGAGGCTGCACTGAGAACACATCCAGGTGAGGCGGCACTGAGACAACACATCCAGGTGAGGCTGCACTGAGACAGCACATCCAGGTGAGGCTGCACTGAGAGAACATATCCAGGTGAGGCGGCACTGAGACAACACATCCAGGTGAGGCTGCACTGAGACAGCACATCCAGGTGAGGCTGCACTGAGAGAACACATCCAGGTGAGGCTGCACTGAGAACACATCCAGGTGAGGCTGCACTGAGAGAACACATCCAGGTGAGGCGGCACTGAGACAACACATCCAGGTGAGGCTGCACTGAGACAGCACATCCAGGTGAGGCTGCACTGAGAGAACACATCCAGGTGAGGCTGCACTGAGAGAACACATCCAGGTGAGGCTGCACTGAGAGAACACATCCAGGTGAGGCTGCACTGAGAACACATCCAGGTGAGGCTGCACTGAGAGAACACATCCAGGTGAGGCTGCACTGAGAGAACACATCCAGGTGAGGCGGCACTGAGACAACACATCCAGGTGAGGCTGCACTGAGACAGCACATCCAGGTGAGGCTGCACTGAGAGAACACATCCAGGTGAGGCGGCACTGAGACAACACATCCAGGTGAGGCTGCACTGAGACAGCACATCCAGGTGAGGCTGCACTGAGAGAACACATCCAGGTGAGGCTGCACTGAGAACACATCCAGGTGAGGCTGCACTGAGAGAACACATCCAGGTGAGGCGGCACTGAGACAACACATCCAGGTGAGGCTGCACTGAGACAGCACATCCAGGTGAGGCTGCACTGAGAGAACACATCCAGGTGAGGCTGCACTGAGAGAACACATCCAGGTGAGGCTGCACTGAGAGAACACATCCAGGTGAGGCTGCACTGAGAGAACACATCCAGGTGAGGCGGCACTGAGACAACACATCCAGGTGAGGCTGCACTGAGACAGCACATCCAGGTGAGGCTGCACTGAGAACACATCCAGGTGAGGCTGCACTGAGAACACATCCAGGTGAGGCTGCACTGAGAGAACACATCCAGGTGAGGCGGCACTGAGACAGCACATCCAGGTGAGGCTGCACTGAGAGAACACATCCAGGTGAGGCTGCACTGAGAGAACACATCCAGGTGAGGCTGCACTGAGAGAACACATCCAGGTGAGACTGGCCGGTCTGGCCAGCATGGGGCTATCAGAGAGACGAGCTTCTAGTGACCTGGCTGGATGAGGCAGAGTTTAACCGTCTCCCTCCTTCATCTCCCCTCCCCTTCCCTTATCTCACTCCTTCTCTACCTCTCCC
Organism: Acipenser ruthenus; assembly: GCF_902713425.1. Lineage (NCBI taxonomy): Eukaryota > Metazoa > Chordata > Actinopteri > Acipenseriformes > Acipenseridae > Acipenser > Acipenser ruthenus. Next base: position 117,061 of record NC_081232.1, on the reverse strand, counting down.
TCTCTCCCTACTCTCACCCTCCTCCTCTCCCTCTCCCCTTATCCCCCTCCCCTGCAGTTTGGCACCTCTGTGGAGTCTGTGAAGCTGGTGGTCACAAAGAAGGGGTGGCGTGGACTGGAATGGGACGTGACCACCTCCGACATGATTGGTAAAAAGGAGACAACCACCGAGCAGTTTGATGCAGTGATGGTGTGTAACGGGTGAGTGTGTGTGTGTGTGTGTGTGTGTGTGTGTATCAGTGTGTGTGAGTGTGTGTATCAGTGTGTGTGAGTGTCAGTATCACAGTGTGTCTGAGTGTGTGTCAGTGTGTGTGTATCTGTGTGTATGTGTGTGTGTGTATCAGTGTGTGTGTGTGTCAGTATCACAGTGTGTCTGTGTGTGTGTCAGTGTGTGTGTGTATGTGTGTGTGTGTGTGTGAGTGTCAGTATCACAGTGTGTCTGTGTGTGTGTATGTGTGTGTGTGTGTGTGTGAGTGTCAGTATCAATGTGTGTGTGTGTATCAGTGTGTGTGAGTGTCAGTATCACAGTGTGTCTGTGTGTGTGTCAGTGTGTGTGTATCTGTGTGTGTGTGTGTGTGTGTATCAGTGTGTGTGTGTGTGTGTCAGTATCACAGTGTGTCTGTGTGTGTGTCAGTGTGTGTGTATCTGTGTGTGTGTGTATCAGTGTGTGTGTGTGAGTGTCAGTATCACAGTGTGTCTGTGTGTGTGTCAGTGTGTGTGTATCTGTGTGTGTGTGTGTATCAGTGTGTGTGTGTGTGAGTGTCAGTATCAGTGTGTCTGTGTGTGTCAGTGTGTGTGTATGTATCAGTGTGTGTGTCAGTATCACAGTGTGTGTGTGTGTGTGTCAGTGTGAGTGTCAGTATCACAGTGTGTCTGTGTGTGTGTCAGTGTGTGTGTATCTGTGTGTGTGTGTGTATCAGTGTGTGTGTGTGTGAGTGTCAGTATCAGTGTGTCTGTGTGTGTCAGTGTGTGTGTATGTATCAGTGTGTGTGTCAGTATCACAGTGTGTGTGTGTGTGTGTGTCAGTGTGTGTGTGTCAGTGTGTGTGTCAGTATCACAGTGTGTCTGTGTGTGTGTCAGTGTGTGTGTGTCAGTGTGTGTGTCAGTGTGTGTTTATCCTCGTTGACTCATTTCTCGTGCTTCTTTCCAGGCACTTCTCTGACCCTTATATCCCACCCATTCCTGGCCTGGAGAATTTCAAGGGTAAAGTAAAACCTGGCTTCAGTTTAGTCTTGTTTAAACATGTTGTTTCTCCCCAGCTTCCCTGGTTGTGCTGACATTGGAATAGCGAGCCTGGGTTTAATGAGAGTCAGCCCTTGTAAAACTTTACAACACTATTTTTGAAGTTTACTCCCCATGCTTTTCCCATGGTTATACCACAGTTTACCCTGGTTTGCCGTGTTTTTGTAATACTCTTTACCAGACCTCTCTGTGCTTTACAATGCTTCCCTATGCTTTACCACACCTCTCTGTGCTTTACAATGCTTCCCTATGCTTTACCAGACCTCTCTGTGCTTTACAATGCTTCCCTATGCTTTACCAGACCTCTCTGTGCTTTACAATGCTTCCCTATGCTTTACCAGACCTCTCTGTGCTTTACAATGCTTTACCATACTTCTCTGTGCTCTATCACGCTGTGCTGTGCTCTCAGTCTGGACCCCCTCCTCTCAGCCTTGTCGTGTGTGTGTGTGTGTGTGTGTGTGTCTCCCTCCCTGTAGGCACTCTGATGCACAGCCATGACTATCGCTGTCCGGAGCCCTTTGCTGGACAGAGTGTTCTGCTGCTGGGGGCCGGTCTCTCTGGGCTGGACATCGCCCAGGAGCTCTCCGCAGTGACCAGACCTGTGACCCTGAGCCACAGCCAGCCCCCCCTACGCAGCCCTCTGCCCCGGGGGATGCTGGAGGCCCCTGGGGTGCAGTGTGTGCTGGGGGACGGGGCCCTGGAGCTGGGGGATGGGAGCCTCGTCCGGCCGGACGTCTTCATACTCTGCACTGGATACAACTTCACCTTCCCTTTCCTGGAACCAGGGGAGCTGAGGCTACAGCTCGGGAGCCACACGGTGTCCCCCCTCTACAAGCACCTGCTGCACACAGCCTTCCCCTCCCTCTCCATCATGGGGCTCTGCAGGGACACCGTCCCCTTCCCCCACTTCCACTGTCAGGTGAGGGGGGGGGGTGATAGAGGGGGCGGAGCTTGTGGAGAGAGAGATATACATTCAGTGGCTTTATTGGCACTTTCTCGCTCTCTCTCATTCAGACCCAGTTTGCCCTCTCTGTGCTCGATGGCTCCTTCACGCTGCCCTCGCGTGAGGAGATGGACCAGGAGGTGGACACTGAGACCCGGAGGCTGCTGGACAGCAGTGTCCCACTGAGACACGTCCTGAGGCTGGACGCAGAGCAATGGGATTACAACAACCAGCTGGCCGCACTGGGGAACTTCCCAGCCCTGCCCCCCTACTGGAGGAGCCTCTACCAGGCGAACAAGGAGTTCAGAGCAACAGACCTGCTGAACTACAGGAGATACAACTACCAGGTGCTGAGCGACACGGACTGGAGCGTGGAGAGACACCCGCAGTGAGAGAGAGACCCTCACACTGAGAGAGGGGGAGACACCCGCACTGAGAGAAAGCGGAGAGACACACACACACACACAAACTGAGAGAGGGGAGAGACACACACGCTGAGAGAGAGGGGGAGACACCTGCACTGAGAAGTTGGCTTCTTATTTGCCAGCTTCTTATTCGCATCCTGCAAATGTGACATAAATTGAATAAGTAACTGGGGTATTTCAGGGGTTAAATCGCTCTGGGACACTTATTTCAACGTTGAGACTCACAGAGGGTGAATCCCTCTACGTCATCCATGCGTATTTATGCATTATTGGGTTTTGACTAATTGAATAATTGACAGCTTTGCACACCTGAATAGCACATGTCTCTGCAATGGCCATCCTATGGGTTTCTGTCTGTGTGGTTTTGTTTGTGCAGGAATGGGGACACATGTAGTGTTTGGAAAGGAGAGTAACAGAGGGAAGTGAAACGAGCCTGTACATGGACTTTCCTGACGATAAGTATTCGGCTGGCCTATGTGTGCCTGTTTAAACAATGAGCCAGAGTGAATTAAGAGTTTTAGCTTGTCGGTAGCTGATTGGAGCCTATGGTATGGAAAGTAGAGATATTTTTTCCCTCACTCTGAAGTTCCCTCCCCTGCACAGATAACGTGTCAAATGTTTTGCATTTTAATTTTATTTTTATTTTATTTATTTACAGTGTTTTGTTTTATCCTGTATTTTAAGCCTGGTTAAAGAACATCGTGAGATACTGTTTGATCTTGTCAATGCATGACGCGTACAAGCCGGGAGATCTTTCTGAATCGATCTTCTGCGGGGCGGCCCGTTTCACAATGTCCTGCGGTTGCGATAAGCTTGCTAGAAGGTTCGGAAGACGCGGAGGTCGGCGCTGAGTGCGTTTCATAATGCACTCCGGGCCATGCGTTCACTCTTTTGCGATGAGTGAAATCACTAACTCGGTAATCAATTGTAAGGCACAGTGACCGATTAGTTGCGGGTGATCACTGATGCAGGTGTTGTAAAATCCTTATTCGGGGGCGTGTTATAATCAAGCTGCGTCTAGCCTCCTTGTTTTAACGTGTGGGGCAGGTAATAACATGGGGTGGCTGCTGCACACAGCTTTGTTGTTGCTGTTGTGAACTGTAGCTGAGACAAATTGAGGAAAGTGATTTCTGTGTCCGTGATTTGGGGATCTGGAGGGTTTATTTTATCTAGTGAGAAGGAGACGCTTGTCGCTATATTTGTCACTTGAGTTTGGTCCATTTTATTTATTTCTATCACGTTTCTAACATTTATTGTAGACATTTATTATTATTATTATTATTATTATTATTATTATTATTATTATTATTATTATTATTATTATTCGCGTAATAATTGCTGCACGACATTGCCGCCAGTTTAAAGCAATGCAGTCTTCCCAATAATGTTATTATCATACTGAATAAATCTGGACTTTTGGTATATGATTGTATTTAATAAATAAACCGTGTTTGTTTTTACAACTTAACCTTGCCTCAGTTATGTTTTCACCCATATAATTTTGTGTTAAACGCCATTAAATAATAAAAAAGTTTTGTAATTATTTCAACCCTTAATCGCCCCCCCCCCAAAAAAACCCCAATGTTTTTGTATACTGTAGTTATACACCCCATTATATATATATATATATATATATATATATATATATATATATATATATATATATATATATATATATATATATAATTAGTTCATATTGTCATCAGAATGTTTTACTTGAGAAATCCGTTCAATAGTGTACAGTCCCACAGCAAGCTATAGTATGCGCGCTATGTCGCAGCCCTGCAAAAGTTTTATGAAACCCATTTTAGACATTTATTTATTTCCATATTTATGTATTTCTTTGCATATGTATTTATTTATTTTTAGAGTGACCAATTATTATTTTATTTAATTTTTTCCCCCAATTTGAAACGTCCAGTTATGTCTTTTCTCCTGACCGCATCGAGCATCAGAGAATTGTATAAGAAGGAAAATGATAGAAACAGAAAAATAAGGATGCGGGGAGAGAGAAACGGCAGATGAAAAACAGACGACCTATAAAAGCAAATGAAGATAAACCATTAAAATACACAACTAATTAACAAAATAACACAACACAGACCAGCCCTTTCCCGATGTCCTTACATGATCGTCTCACACGCTATGTTAATAATCGCCCCAGTATTGATTCTGTTTCTAATGGTAACAGTGAGGTAAAAGTTATGTTTATTTATTAATTATTATAGTCATCTCTACTGCCAGACATTGTGGAATACTTAACATTATTTTCTTCATAGAATACGCATTTCTGTACCACTGAAGTAAACTCTCCTACCTACACCCTTTCTATGGCAGCTCTGGGAGGTGATCGGTAGGTGGCGCCACCGCTCTAACACACTGGCTGATACAATGTTACATTCACTACTCTCGATAATCTGGAAATAAATACACGGAAGTACATCGTCCTTGTGGGTGAGAGGAGACACGCTATCGCAGTTTCAGAGCGCAGCTCGTTCACATGCTGTGCTCAGTTTAATCAACAACTATTCGTGTTCAAGACGATCGCTGATAGTTCTGTAAAGATAACAGCAGACTGCGAGGTTTTCAGTATAGACAGTCTTCCCCAGAGCATAAGAAAAGCCGCTGTGTTTGTATTAATGGAAGAGGCGAGAGTGAGACGCGTCTGTGAAATGAAAGAAGAGATGGATATCTGCGCATCCTCCGCGTCTCTCCTTGAGGAAGAACTCGCCTCTGCTATCGAGCCTGCAGTGAAAGCGGCTGTGCTGAGCGTCATGTCTGCGTTAGCAAAGTTCGTGGACAGTAAATGTGCAGTTTTCAATCTCAGACTGGACGAAAGAGACCAAGAATTTGAAAGCGTGAGATTGCGATTGGAAATAGCGGAGAGCGAGTTGAAAGCCGTAAGCGAACGAGAATACACGAACACTGCCGAGAAAAACTTCACCCAATCTCTCACAAACACTGAAACACAATACCACGGGAGCGACAGTATTATTGCTCACGGGCTGCCGGCGCGGGATTTCTCCACTCTTCCAGTTAAGACAGTCAGGGATCCGGTCCACACCGCACTGAAAAGATCCCGGGTTTTAATCCAGGAGGATGGAAGCTATTCCGAGCAGGACCTGCTGATGCGAGGTGATGACTCTGAACAGAGAGACCACACAAGCACAGCGGGGTGGAGAAGAGCACTGAAAGGTAAGGAGATCATATTTCAATGCAGCGGCATTCTGAACTAGCTGCAGTCGGTTTATGGTGCGTGCCGGGAGACCACCATATAGAGTTGCAGTAGTCGAGTTGAGAAGAGACAAATGCATGACAGAGTATCTCCACATCTGGGAGGGAAAGGTAGGGACGGACTTTGGAGATGTTTTGAAGATGGTAGAAGGAAGATTTGACCACGGAGGAGATGTGGGCATCAAAGGAGAGGTTGCTGTCCAGAAGCACACCAAGGCTTCGTACTGCAGGGGGGAAGGCATCAGAAGACAGTTCCCGAGGTTCAGGGCAGCTATAGTGAGATTCTTAATTTGAGTTTTAGATCCTACTAGAAGGAGCTCATATTTGCTAGTCTTCAGCTGAAGAAAATTGGCAGACATCCAGGCCTTAATGTCTTGAATGCTAGCCGAGAGCCGGACCATGGCAGAGGGGCTTCCAGGGTCGAGTTTTAAGTAGAGCTGGGTGTCGAAACATGAGGCTGTGTTGGCGGATAAGGTAACCCAAGGGCAGCATGTAGATATGGAAGAGAAGAGGCCCACGAACAGATTCTTGAGGGACACCACAAGTGACTGGGTTTGCAACACCACTGCGTCCAGCATAGAAAACAGACTGCATGCGTCCGGATAGGTAAGAGGACATCCAGGAGAGACAGGTTCCAGAGATCCCAGCATACTTCTGAAGGCGGTCTAGAAGAATTCCATGATCTGTGGTGTCAAAAGCAGCCATTAGTTCAAGGAGGACAAGCACAGAGGGAGCACCAGCATCAGCATTGAGCAGGAGATCATTCACAATCCGGAGCAGAGCAGTTTCAGTACTGTGATACGGCCAGAAACCAGACTGTTGTAGAACATATTATTATACAAGTACACTGGAGCTTCAAACATGTTATTTTAACTTTGCTGCTTTTATCCAATCATTGTTTTAGTTTCTATTGCACAGCACTGCTTTAAACAGCTGCTCTTTTGAGCAAAATACTTTTATCCCACTCCAGCTCCTGAATTGCTAGTATCTTGGTATCTTTGACTAGCTTATTTTCTCCTCTTTCAATGTATTCAGAGAATGTGGATCAAGCCATCTCCAAGTGCAGTGGTGGCCCACAGTATTTTATTCCCACCACTAAGGCAACTTGCACACCAAATATCTTCAATATATAATTGCCTCCACTTAAAATATATTTCAATTACAATTCCGTCCCACTGGTGCAGTGGTACCCCAAATAGTATCAATTTACTACCGATGAGGAATGACTGTGTGTCACGATTGTTCTTCATTTTACAACCAAAATAGTTTGTGCAAGAGTGGCAGCTCAGCATCTGAGGGGCCAATTCAACACTCCTCACATTATTATGACAGGTTACTGGATGTGCAATCTAGAATGAACACAGTTTATGATGTAGATTTTACAGTGTTTCACTCTTCTCTCTGATACAGGTCCTGCAGAGAGAAATGCTCTCCCTCATGCTGAGGAAGGGTCGAAGGCAGAATCAGTTCCCATTCAAGAGGAGCTCTTTGACCAGGAATGGTGCAGGAGTCCAGAGCAGGCTACAGAGCTGACATCTATTGAAGGGGAGGAGGAGAAACCTGCACTAGATCCTGTCCACATTAATGAAGAGATCCCTGGAATTGAACCGGTCATCATTAAAGAGGAGGTTCTTGAACTTGAATCTGACCCCATTGAAGAGGGGGGTTCTGACCACTTTGAAAGACGACAGCAAATTCACACAGGAGAGAAACTGCATCTCTGTACTGTATGTGGGAAGAGTCTCTGTACATCAACAGAGCTGAAAAGACACCACCGAATTCACACAGGAGAAAGACCGTACTGCTGCACTGAATGTGGAAAGAGTTTCAATACTTCTACAGATCTGAAAAGACACCATCGCATTCACACAGGAGAGAAGCCGTATTCCTGCACTCAGTGTGGGAAGAGTTTCAAACAGTTACACCATCTTAAAACACACCAGCTAATTCACTATCGAAAGAAACTGTTTCACTGTAGTGGGTGTGAGAAGAGTTTCACTCAGTTAGAAACCCTGACATTACATCAGCAAACTCACACAGGAGGGAAACCTTATAGCTGCACTGAGTGTGAGAAGAGTTTCAAACAAGCATCACAGCTTAAAGCCCACCAGCTAATTCACCTGGGACATAAACAGTATCCTTGTTCTGACTGTGGGGAGAGTTTCATTCTGTCTACAGACCTGGAAAGACACCAGCAAACCCACACAGAAGAGAAACCTTATAGCTGCACTGAGTGTGAGAAGAGTTTCAGTCAAGCATCGCAGCTTAAAGCCCACCAGCGAATTCACACGGGCGAGAAACCGTATCATTGTGCTTACTGTGGGAAGAGTTTCTTTCTGTCTGGAGACCTGAAAAGACACCAGCAAACGCACACAGGAGAGAAACCATATAGCTGTGATTTCTGTGGGAAGCGTTTCGCCCGCTCAGGAGGACTGACAGTACATCAGCGAATTCACACAGGAGAGAAGCCGTATAGCTGTGATCACTGTGGGAAGAGATTCAATCGGACCGAAAAACTGGTGTCACATCTTCGGGTTCACACAGGGGAGCAGTCGACTCACTGCGCTCAATAAGAGAGATTTTATTTTCCAGTTGTAAAAGCACACAGTATCCAGACACTTCACTAAGAACAGTAGCACTGTACCTTCATCACAAGATGACTCAGCGGAGAGTATATAAGACCCTGAGATGCAATTGGACTTTTTGATCCCTTTGTCAAACTGATCTTGTCTTCTGATCCCTGATTGTCTGAGTTATTAAAATGTAAATCCTGGGAAGGACTTGTCTGATGTTTTGCATGGATGTATATTATAGTTTCATGAATACAAGCTTCATTTAATTCATACTTAGAGAGCCTGTCTGTCAGATTCCTGTCACGCAACACTGCAGAGATCAATGTGTGTTATATTTAGTTTTCTTACAAAAGAAAGTAGTTTTAATCTTCAATGAAAGTGAATCACAGCTGACAGCTAGAATAATTGATCTATGAACTTGAATAAGGGGTGCTGAATCTTATCTTCCTTAAAGAACCGGTGAATGGGTGTTAAAATGATTTTGTGCCGTGATTCTAATTAAAGGATATATATATTTAACAATTAGAATTCACCGAATTTATATGAATTTATTTACTCACTTATCCTGCTTGCATATTCATATGATTATATTAAGAATATAATTGGCTCTTACAGGACAGAAGTTCACGTATTGTTTTCACCTGTAATTGACATTTACACTGAACTGTTGCCTAACCATTATTGCTTGTGGCATTAATGTGCTGATTTATGATATTTTGGTATTAACCTTCTTTTCTACTTCTGTACCATATTTTATTTGCAAAATTTGATCAAATGTATAAGAGGTATAACAGCATTGCATGTTTTGTTGTACAATTGTTTCCTGGTGATCTTGAGCTCGTTTGGGAGAAATTTAACTGAGTTAAACCGTTACACACATTCATTATTTTAAACACCCATTGTCCACCACAGTCCTATTTCCCTATTTGTTTAGGAATATATAGTGACTTATGGTGAGGCTTCTATGGCCCCTTGCTCACTAAATATCACATTATCCCTGAACAGATCATTACTAGCAATGCAGAATTGTGGTGATGCTGAAAGAAATCGTACAAGCAATAAATAATGTTTTTTAAGCGTCTCTTTTTCTGTGTTTTTTTGTTATCTGTATTGAACAGGGCGAGTTTCAGACTATTTCACTGTGTGTGCACATTCATTTGCTGTATGACATGTACCTGTAACTTTTATAGTTAGCGTCTAACAGTAATTCTAACAGTAAAACAAAACAGGCAATAATAGCATGGACCCTAAAGGGTTAAATATTTTACTGGTGGTATATTTCATAACGAATATATAGTGTATAAATACAACTGTAATACCAGGAAAATAAGTAACCATATGTTGTCATTGTATTACAGATACAGTATTTAAAACAAATGCACCAAATACTGCAAAAATAAAAGGAGTGAAGCGAATCTCCGGTCTGATCTATGAAGAGATTCGCAGGGTGCTGAAGAGAAAGACCGTCAGCGCTATGGCTGTGGTGTACGCTCTATAAAATCTCAATTGTTAACAAATATACATATATACATTTTCGAAGGTGTTTTATTTAAATTTCAAGAAAAAGGTCACTAAAAAAAAAACAACAACATTTGGACACAAGGCAATGCTGCGGCCGAGGGCCCCACACCTGCGTCACAAATTGTATGACATCTTCAGAGTCGAAACAGTCTCGACAGTAGTTTGACGGCCCCTTGCAAGTATGAGTCCGGCCATTGTAAAAGGAAAATAAAAATATATATATTAAGAAATTCAAGTCAAGTGGCAATAAAAAGTATCTAGACACATCGCTAAATAAAGATTTTTTTTTTTTTTTAAATGCAACATCTAAGTGTTAGCTGTCTGATAGGCTAATCAATAGCCTGTCCCTCTACATTCAACCGAAGAAAACCAAGACACGGCGCAGGACAGTGCAGCATCGTCTTTTTAAAGTGTTACTGGAGGCTTTTCTTAAAGTGAGTAGGCTACTATTAATCGAGAATGAAATCTTTTTTTTGGGGTGGGGTCGTCACTGCCTGGGCCCCCGTCTAGGGCCCCACACAGACTAAGGCCGCCCCGTTTGAACTGAAAAACACATTACGCAAACAATTTCAGTGACGTTTAATACTTGTGATTTTAGAATAGATATGATTATTGTTTAACACAATATCACGTATATATGTGTCTTTTACTGAAGATGATTCAGTGAATGAAATAGGATTTCCATTTATCTTTATCGTATGGCTGACATGCACTAGTAAAGGTACCTCATTAACGCAGGGGCTAACAGTCCCGGGCCTCAGTGCTTGAGAGGCCCCCAAAAATATATATAATTTATAACACAATATCTAAAAAAAAAAAATCAAAATGTCAGACGAAGCAGCGCCGTGGAAGTGTGAGATATGAAACAAAACAACAACGATGACACACTATTTTAGTACAATACCAATAACTTGCTATTACGACAGAAGAGTCTGCAGTTTGCATTTCCCATTTTGTATTTGAAACTGCCAGTAACTAACGCTGTGGCCAGTGTTCATTTTCAAAACTGGCGCTAATGCAAACATCGAATCAGGTATAATATGGATCAGCTAAGACTAATTTGACATTAATGTTAATCGAGTGTGGTGATAGTAAAGGTAAGCAGATGGATATGCAAAGAGGGGCCTCCAAAACGATAACAGCCCCGGGCCCCGGTTAAACTTAATCCGGCCTTGCTCCTTTCACACTCAGTCTGCTCCACTGCGGCTCCCGTACCAAAGCTGCCCAGACTTTGGCTGCAATCTACCCGGCGAACAAATGTCGTGAAATGTCGCCCCCCCGTGTTGAGTATTGTCTTCTCTTTACGACAATACTGGAAAGGGTTCGTTCTGTAATGTTTAAATTAAGATATATATTTTAATACGGGTAACATTTTACTATACATTATTGTAAAGTTATCATGTTATAAATATGATTAAAAAATAATAATAAAAAAATGTTTCTCCCCGTCGGGGAATTGAACCCCGGTCTCCCGCGTGACAGGCGGGGATACTGACCACTATACTAACGAGGAGGCGATATCTACATTCACTTTGTCCCAGTACAGATAGGATTCTGTGCGTATGTGTGTGACGATCAACCCCCGAATACAGGTGAGATCGTACGGATCGTACTGTAATGTGTGATTTGAACAGATACATCTCTGCACTGTACGAATCAATATTGAATTAGATATCGATACACGAATTGCAAACTAAACTGGTGGAAAAAAACACACCGCTCGGCCATCCTGACCTGCACGCTTTCTAATTGTGTGTACGTATTGTATCGTTTCGCAGGAGGCAGAAAACAGAGACGCGGGTTCCGTCTTAAATCCTTTCTTTTATTTAAATCGACGCTTAGCACCCAACCAGAGTCCACAGCTCTGTCCAGCAATACAGGTACACTAGAACCATGGCAACCAGAACAACACGAAATTATAACCTTAGCTCCGCACATTACAATAATATGGATTGTATATGTTCTATATTAAGATTAAAATGTACATTACGGAAGAAATACAAACAAACAAATTGTTACGCAATGTACATAAGTTTTGTTTGGATACTAGCCGGTTTAATCTGAGTTTGTTTTAACGGGAATTGATTGTATTTAGCGTGAATTTCATCAATAACATAAGCCTGTAGGTTTATATGGTACCTGTGGGAGGTATTCGGTAGGCGGCGCCAGCGCTGTAACAGACAGGCTGCTACAATGTTACAGCGTCTGTAATAATAACACGGAAGTACGCAGTCCCTGTGTCTGGGTGGAGAAACATGGCTACCGTAGTTTAGAGCTGAACTCGTTCACATGCTGTGCTTAGTGTGATCAACAACTATTCGTGTTCAACACGATCGCTGATAGTTCTGTAAAGATAACAGCAGACTGCGAGGTTTCCAGTATAGACAGTCTTCCCCGGAGCATAAGAAAAGCCGCTGTGTTTGTATTAATGGAAGAGGCGAGAGTGAGACGCGTCTGTGAAATGAAAGAAGAGATGGATATCTGCGCATCCTCCGCGTCTCTCCTTGAGGAAGAACTCGCCTCTGCTATCGAGCCTGCAGTGAAAGCGGCTGTGCTGAGCGTCATGTCTGCGTTAGCAAAGTTCGTGGACAGTAAATGTGCAGTTTTCAATCTCAGACTGGACGAAAGAGATCAAGAATTCGAAAGCGTGAGATTGCGATTGGAAATAGCGGAGAGCGAGTTGAAAGCCGTAAGCGAACGAGAATACACGAACACTGGCGATAAGAACTTCACCCAATCTCTTACGAACACCAATGAGCAATACTGCGGGGTTGACATGGATGTCCTTCACGTCCCCGAGCTGCAGCAGGAAGAGCACAGATTGGTCCACACGAGGACAGCGGAATGGAGACACACAGTGGAAGGTAAGCAGATATTTAATATAGCCGCACTGCTTTCTTCAGGAATGGGATAAACTGCTGGACAGCGTTCTTCAATTTGTTATGTTCTTAAATGTGGTTGTTTCCCTAAAATGTTTAATATGTTCTTATATGTATATACATCTTTTTTGAAGTGTTAATCTACAGTACTAATTCTGGGACACATTTCTTTATTTAAAGACTTGAAAATAACATGAAAACATTTATTTTCCAAATACAATAGCAATGTTATATAAAAACACTAGCATTAAAACTTAATAATTACAAAAAATGTACATCCTCGACAATGCTAAACTAATGCCCAGCTGCCAAGTGTAATGTCGAAGCATGTCAGCTGTCCACTTCAGAGGTATCTGGGGTCTCTGCCATTACATACACTGGTTGCTGCAGCTGCTCAGAGCAGGTGAAGCTTGACCAGTCCTCAAAGTACCTTTCCCCTTCCTGCTCACAAAAGAATATTGCTGCTCTAGAAAGAGTGCAAAGAAGAGCGACCAGAATTATCCCGGGTTTAAAATGCATGTCGTATGCAGACAGGCTAAAAGAATTGAATCTATTCAGTCTTGAACAAAGAAGACTACGTGGTGATCTGATTCAAGCATTCAAAATCCTAAAAGGTATAGACAATGTCGACCCAGGGGACTTTTTCAACCTGAAAAAAGAAACAAGGACCAGGGGTCACAAATGGAGGTTAGATAAAGGGGCATTCAGAACAGAAAATAGGAAGCACTTTTTTACACAGAGAATTGTGAGGGTCTGGAACCAACTCCCCAGTAATGTTGTTGAAGCTGACACCCTCGGATCTTTCTAAAAGCTGGAAACAAGCAACGCTGTCCAGACTGCTGCCTGTATGCTGTTGGCGCTTCTCTCTTGTCAATATAATACTGCTTCACTTGCACTCGGTACTCCAGGTAAAACATGCTAATCAAATGATTGAATGGTATTGCATCTAATTAAGACTCAGTACACACAACTGTAATGCTCTTAGTAATTGCTTAAGTTAGTAATACAATAATGGGATATTGTTTAGAGGCAACACTTACTCACACATTCTTGTGTAAGACAAGGAGATGACACTAGTGGTGTTAACATCGCCTAGGAAGAGCTTTTTAGTAGCAGCAAGTAAAACACGTGAAGCTGTTTCTGATGACAAAGGCATGTTAGTAGATAACAAGGAAAACACATTTCTGAGTGAAATGCTATTGTGCTGAACACCTAGATTTTGTGGCAGGACCTGACATATGATTTTATTTTAGTAACATTTCAGTTCTGTGATATTGTGTTATCAGCAAAATACATCTCAGGATACACCAGAACACACTGAGGGTCGCACTCCTCACATTATTATGACAGGTTACTGGATGTGCAATCTAGAATGAACCCAGTTTATGATGTAGATTTTACAGTGTTTCACTCTTCTCTCTGACACAGGTCCTGCAGAGAGAAATGCTCTCCCTCATGCTGAGGAAGGGTCGAAGGCAGAATCAGTTCCCATTCAAGAGGAGCTCTTTGACCAGGAATGGTGCAGGAGTCCAGAGCAGGCTACAGAGCTGACATCTATTGAAGGGGAGGAGGAGAAACCTGCACTAGATCCTGTCCACATTAATGAAGAGATCCCTGGAATTGAACCGGTCATCATTAAAGAGGAGGTTCTTGAACTTGAATCTGACCCCATTGAAGAGGGGGGTTCTGACCACTTTGAAAGACAGCAGCAAATTCACACAGGAGAGAAACTGCATCTCTGCACTGTGTATGGGAAGAGTCTCTGTACATCAACAGAGCTGAAAAGACACCACCGAATTCACACAGGAGAAAGACCGTACTGCTGCACTGAATGTGGACAGAGTTTCAATACCTCTACAGAACTGAAAAGACACCATCGCTTTCACACAGGAGAGAAGTTACACCATCTTAAAACACACCAGCAAATTCACCATCGAAAGAAGCTGTTTCACTCTAGTGGGTCTGAGAAACGTTTCTCTCAGCTAGGAACCCGGACACTGCATCAGCGAATGCACACAGGAGGGAAGCTGTATCATTGCACTTACTGTGCAAAGGATTTCAATACAGCAGAAGAACTCAAAATACACCAGAGATCTCACACAGGAGAGAAACCGTATCGCTGCACTGAGTGTGAGAAGAGTTTCAAACAAGTATCCCGCCTTAAATCCCACCAGCGAATTCACACGGGAGAGAAACCGTATAGCTGTGATTACTGTGGGAAGAGATTCACTCTGTCTACTGACCTGAAAAGACACCAACGAATTCACACAGGAGAGAAACCTTATAGCTGCACTGATTGTGAGAAGAGTTTCAATCAAATATCCCACCTTAAAGCCCACCAGCGAGTTCACACAGGAGAAAAGCCATATAGCTGTAATCACTGTGGGAAGAGATTCACTCAGGCAGGAAATCTGATGTCACACCTTCGAGTTCACACAGGGGAGCAGTCGACTCAGTGAGCTCAATAAGAGAGATTTTATTTTCCACTCCCAGTTGTAAAAGCACACAGTATCCAGACACTTCACTAGGAACAGTAGCACTGTGCCTCCATCACAAGATGACTCAGTCTAGTGGAAGTGGAGAGTATATAAGACCCTGAGATGCAATTGGTCTTTTTTATACCATTGTCAAAATGAACCTGTTTTTTGACCCTCAATTGTCTAAGTTAGTAAAATGTAAATCCTGGAAATTACTTGTATGATTTTTTGCATGAATGTATATTATATTATAGTTAAGAATACTAACTTCATTTAATTCATACTTACAGAGCCTGTTTGTCAGATTCCTGTCATTCAACACTTCAGAGATAAGAAGGCTCAATCACTCAAATAAAAGCCCCATTAAATACTATTTTAATGTTTTTTTTGTAGTATTCCTGAATTAATAGCTAATCATCTTATTAAAAACTACCAACATGTTTTAATGTTCACGCAGTCTCAGGAGTGCTGTGGTGCCCATTTTGTTTAGGAATATATAATGACTTGTGTTTGGGCTTTTATGACCTAGTTTTTCAGACTCTTTCCCCTTGCTCACTAAATATCTTGGTATCCCTGAATAGATCATTACTAGCAATGCAGAATGACTGTGTGGGACAATTGTTCTTCATTTTAAAACACAAGAACAGAAGAAAATTTGCAAACAAGAGGAGGCCATTTGGCCCATCTTGCTCGTTTAGTTGTTAGTAGCTTATTGATCTCAGAATCTCATCAAGCAGCTTGAAGGATCCCAGGGTGTCAGCTTCAACAACATTACTGGGGAGTTGGTTTCAGACCCTCACAATTCTCTCTGTAAAAAAGTGCCTCCTATTTTCTGTTCTGAATGCCCCTTTATCTAATCTCCATTTGTGACCCCTGGTATTTGTTTCTTTTTTCAGGTTGATAAAGTCCCCTGGGCTGACATTGTCAATGCCTTTTAGGAATTTTGAATGTTTGAATCATGTTTTAGATTTAGATTTGTCTACTTTTGGGATGTAATTGTTTTGCGCCTCTAGTACTACATTTAAAAAAAACAGCCATCCTTTTTTGTGGATGTTTTCTCTATTTTACTCCAATCTGCTTCTGTTAGTCTCTGTTTCATACCTTCGTAGTTTGCTTTTCTAAAATTGTAAACCTTAGCTTTAGTCATTATTTTGGGGGTTTTAAAAATCACTTCAAATGAAGACCATGTTGTGGTCTTAGTTTGCCAAGGCTCTCTGACCTCTGTTTTAGTTATTCTGTCTTCGTTATTTGAAAAGACTAAATCAAGGCATGCCTCCCCTCTAGTCGGTGCCTTGACAAATTGTCATTTGTCATTTCCACCATTTCAATTTCATCCATCGTGCTCCCCACCGGGTTTTCCTATTTTCTATGGGGGAAGTTGAAATCCCCCATTAGTATGGCTTCTCCTTTTCTACACACATTTCTAATGTCATTGTATAACAGATTATTTTGCTCAGTGTCTGAATTTGGCTGTCTATAGCATGTTCCTATTATAATGCCCTTTGAATTTTTGTCCATTATTCTGACCCATATTGATTCGGCGTTGTTTTGTTCAGATTTAACACCTGGGCTTCAAGACTATTTCTTATGCATAGCGCTACCCCTCTGCCTCTTCTGTCCTGCCTGTCTTTCCTATACAGTGTGTACCCACGAAGATTATATTCGTCTCCATCACTCTCAGACCACCAAGTTTCTGTAACACCTATCACATCGTAGTTATTTGTTTGAGCAGTAGCTTCAAGTTCTAACATTTTGTTTCTGAGACTTATAGCTTTTAGATAAATACATTTAATGGCTGTCTTACCTGAGTTGTTGCCCTTGTTTTGATGTGGTCTCCTGTTTTTTTTGTTTTCTCCCCCCTTCCTTTCTAGTTTAAATGCTTCTGGACCTCCTCAAGGATCCTTTCTCTGGGTAGATTGGTTCCCTTTCTGTTTAAGTGCAGTCCGTCCCACCTGTATAGATAGTCCTTGTTGTAGAATGTGCTCCAATGTTCAAGAAAGATGAAGCCTTCCTGTGTGCACCATGATTTCAGCCATGCATTTTGATTATGTATTTCCAGCTGTCCATATGGTCCTTTGCAAGGTGCCGGCAGTATCCCAGAAAATACCACAGTTTTGGTCTTGTCTTTTAATTTCCTTCCTAGCTCTGAATTTGTTTTGCAGGGATCTTGGCCTGTCTCTTCCAATGTTGTTTGTACCGATGTGGATGACTACTACCGGGTCGTCTCCTGTTCGTTCTAGGAGCCTGTCCACGTTCTCAGTGATGTGTGTGACAGAGGCTCCTGGAAGGCAGCACACTGTTGTAGTAAGGGGGTCCAAACTGCAAACTGAACTTGCTGTGTTTCTCAATATGGAGTCCCCAACAATCATGACCTCCCTTCTTTTTGCTGCCTGGCCAGCACTGTTTATAAGGTCCTGGGTGTTGTTCATTTCGTTCTTTTGATGTGGCTCAAATTTGTTGGATGTTTTGATTTCTAGTGGTTGTGTTTGACTAAGTTTCTTTTTTTCCCTGCTTCTGCCTATCTGAACCCAGCTGTTTCGACTCTCTTCCATCTCCCTGGTGGCTTTCAGTCTGCTAGGGGTGCAGACTTCCATGAATTGTGGGTGTGTCAGCTCCTCAAGCTCCTGTTGCTGTCTCATTTCCTGCAGCTCCATTTCTAGCATACTTACTAGTTTAAGCAAGTCCTGGATCGTGCAGCACTTTACACACACTTGGTTGAGCTCTGCTGGGTTTCCCACATCATGCAGGTGTTGCAGACTACTGGCTTGAAGACCATGTTATTTTTTTTTTTTTTGAAGTTTAGTTTAGCTTCTGCAGCTGTCAACCTGCTTTCAAACTGCTTCTAACTGCTCTGTACTTTTCCACGACTGTACTTCTGCCACGCTGTCGCTTCCACACACTGTCGCTGGGAAGACTGCCTGGCTTTTGTTTGTATCTGTTGTGCTACTATTATTATTATTATTATTATTATTAATATTATTATAATTATAAAATAAATCCACAAAACCCACCCTTACTTCATAAGGTTATCCTTCAAAATGTGGGTAAATTCCCTCAGCAAATTATTCCTTTCATTTAATATACCCAATTGATTATTACCTATTTCTACTGATTTAATATGAATTTCTTAAACCATGATGGTGGGCTACTCTGTGATGATCTCCTAACATAGCCTCACTGTAGGCTGTTATAGTATAAATTAATATGCTACATTTTAAATCATCCAAAACTCCATACACTATATAAAGAGATAAATAAAAAAGTATATTGCTGTGTGAAGTTACTGTGCCCTGATCCCGGTACCTCACTGAGCTCGGATCGATCTGAAAATTAATAATATTAATACTACTACAAATAATTCATTAATAACTATAAAATAGTGCTAAATTTAGAAAAATGAAATAATTAAATGATAAAAATTCGAAGACAGTAATTTTTACCATGTTATGTATTAATATATACCTCACTTAACGCACCCACTGTCTTTGGTGGGTTAGTTCTTTTTATCGTGCATGTTCGTTTTCTATTATGAGGTCATCACCAGCATAGTACTTCAATCACCAACATCCTGTATAGTACATCACATCCTCCCTGTCTTCAATAACCAACATCCTGTATAATACATCACATCCTCCCTGTCTTCAATAACCACGCCCTGTATAGTACATCACATCCTCCCTGTCTTCAATAACCACGCCCTGTATAGTACATCACATCCTCCCTGTCTTCAATAACCACGCCCTGTGTAGTACATCACATCCTCCCTGTCTTCAATAACCACGCCCTGTGTAGTACATCACATCCTCCCTGTCTTCAATAACCACGCCCTGTATAGTACTTCACATCCTCCCTGTCTTCAATAATCCTGTATAGTACATCACATCCTCCCTGTCTTCAATAACCACGCCCTGTGTAGTACATCACATCCTCCCTGTCTTCAATAATCCTGTATAGTACATCACATCCTCCCTGTCTTCAATAACCACACCCTGTGTAGTACATCACATCCTCCCTGTCTTCAATAATCCTGTATAGTACATCACATCCTCCCTGTCTTCAATAACCACGCCCTGTGTAGTACATCACATCCTCCCTGTCTTCAATAATCCTGTATAGTACATCACATCCTCCCTGTCTTCAATAACCACGCCCTGTGTAGTACATCACATCCTCCCTGTCTTCAATAATCCTGTATAGTACATCACATCCTCCCCGTCTTCAATAACCACGCCCTGTGTAGTACATCACATCCTCCCTGTCTTCAATAATCCTGTATAGTACATCACATCCTCCCTGTCTTCAATAACCACGCCCTGTGTAGTACATCACATCCTCCCTGTCTTCAATAATCCTGTATAGTACATCACATCCTCCCTGTCTTCAATAACCACGCCCTGTGTAGTACATCACATCCTCCCTGTCTTCAATAACCACGCCCTGTATAGTACATCACATCCTCCCTGTCTTCAATAATCCTGTATAGTACATCACATCCTCCCTGTCTTCAATAACCACGCCCTGTGTAGTACATCACATCCTCCCCGTCTTCAATAACCACGCCCTGTGTAGTACATCACATCCTCCCTGTCTTCAATAACCACGCCCTGTGTAGTACATCACATCCTCCCTGTCTTCAATAACCACGCCCTGTGTAGTACATCACATCCTCCCTGTCTTCAATAATCCTGTATAGTACATCACATCCTCCCTGTCTTCAATAACCACGCCCTGTGTAGTACATCACATCCTCCCTGTCTTCAATAATCCTGTATAGTACATCACATCCTCCCTGTCTTCAATAACCACGCCCTGTGTAGTACATCACATCCTCCCTGTCTTCAATAATCCTGTATAGTACATCACATCCTCCCTGTCTTCAATAACCACGCCCTGTGTAGTACATCACATCCTCCCTGTCTTCAATAATCCTGTATAGTACATCACATCCTCCCTGTCTTCAATAACCACGCCCTGTGTAGTACATCACATCCTCCCTGTCTTCAATAACCACGCCCTGTGTAGTACATCACATCCTCCCTGTCTTCAATAATCCTGTATAGTACATCACATCCTCCCTGTCTTCAATAACCACGCCCTGTGTAGTACATCACATCCTCCCTGTCTTCAATAATCCTGTATAGTACATCACATCCTCCCTGTCTTCAATAACCACGCCCTGTGTAGTACATCACATCCTCCCTGTCTTCAATAATCCTGTATAGTACATCACATCCTCCCTGTCTTCAATAACCACGCCCTGTGTAGTACATCACATCCTCCCTGTCTTCAATAATCCTGTATAGTACATCACATCCTCCCTGTCTTCAATAACCACGCCCTGTGTAGTACATCACATCCTCCCTGTCTTCAATAACCACGCCCTGTGTAGTACATCACATCCTCCCTGTCTTCAATAACCACGCCCTGTGTAGTACATCACATCCTCCCCGTCTTCAATAACCACGCCCTGTGTAGTACATCACATCCTCCCTGTCTTCAATAACCACGCCCTGTGTAGTACATCACATCCTCCCCGTCTTCAATAACCACGCCCTGTGTAGTACATCACATCCTCCCCGTCTTCAATAACCACACCCTGTGTAGTACATCACATCCTCCCTGTCTTCAATAACCACGCCCTGTGTAGTACATCACATCCTCCCTGTCTTCAATAACCACGCCCTGTATAGTACATCACATCCTCCCTGTCTTCAATAACCACGCCCTGTGTAGTACATCACATCCTCCCTGTCTTCAATAACCACGCCCTGTGTAGTACATCACATCCTCCCTGTCTTCAATAACCACGCCCTGTGTAGTACATCACATCCTCCCTGTCTTCAATAACCACACCCTGTGTAGTACATCACATCCTCCCTGTCTTCAATAACCACGCCCTGTGTAGTACATCACATCCTCCCTGTCTTCAATAACCACGCCCTGTGTAGTACATCACATCCTCCCTGTCTTCAATAACCACGCCCTGTATAGTACATCACATCCTCCCTGTCTTCAATAATCCTGTATAGTACATCACATCCTCCCTGTCTTCAATAACCACGCCCTGTGTAGTACATCACATCCTCCCCGTCTTCAATAACCACGCCCTGTGTAGTACATCACATCCTCCCTGTCTTCAATAACCACGCCCTGTGTAGTACATCACATCCTCCCTGTCTTCAATAACCACGCCCTGTATAGTACATCACATCCTCCCTGTCTTCAATAATCCTGTATAGTACATCACATCCTCCCTGTCTTCAATAACCACGCCCTGTATAGTACATCACATCCTCCCTGTCTTTTTTCCTGGAGCTCTGCATCCAATAAAATTACGAATCACGCAAACGCTCAGTTATTATTTTTTTTATTCGTCACCAATTTCAGAACTGTACAATTACAATTGTTGTTCATTTTATTTTTAAAGAATGTATCCGCTGACAGTTCTGGACAATTTAATTTATTTATTTATTTTTTTCCCTGGACCTACCACATTTGGTCTCATCAAATAAAAAATAAAATAAAAATAACATTTTGTTTCATTCAGTGCAAGATGTATGTGCCCAAATATAGTTCAGCTATTGGTGTATGGAGTCAACTGTAACACGTGTTACAACTGGCCCCAACCCAGGGAGTCATTACTAAACCCCAGATTCCAGCAAGATACAACAAAACTAAGAGCAATCAATCGTGTCAATAATAAATACAGAGATCAGGGATGAGAATGCTAAACACCTAGATCCATAAACTGGATATACTGCAAAAAATAATGTAATAATGTGATATATTGTAACAATTGTAAGTCTGCTAAGAAATCAATAATAATAATAATAATAATAATAATAATAATAATAATAATAATAATAATACAGGTATATACTGTATCACAAAAAGAACATTGGGGGGAAAATGTACGCTACTAGGTCAAATCGATTTTTGTAGATCTCAGGGTGATGGTACTCTAGCTTGCTTCTGACTGGAGAAATTCAAGGTGTTACAACCGTCCCGTGTTACAACTGTCTCCAGTCTCCCCTACCCAAGGTAACTACGCTTTGTCTCGAAACTGTCCCGTTTAATCCGAGTTCGTTTTAATGTGAATTGATTGTATTTAGTGTGAATTTCATTAATAACACAAGCCTGTAGGTTTATATGGTACCTGTGGGAGGTATTCGGTAGGCGGCGCCAGCGCTGTAACAGACAGGCTGCTACAATGTTACAGCGTCTGTAATAATAACACGGAAGTACACAGTCCCTGTGTCTGGGAGGAGAAACATGGCTACCGCAGTTTAGAGCTGAACTCGTTCACATGCTGTGCTTAGTGTGATCAACAACAGCGAGTGTTCAAGACGATCGCTGATAGTTCTGTAAAGATAACAGCAGACTGCGAGGTTTCCAGTATAGACAGTCTTCCCCAGAGCATAAGAAAAGCCGCTGTGTTTGTATTAATGGAAGAGGCGAGAGTGAGACGCGTCTGTGAAATGAAAGAAGAGATGGATATCTGCGCATCCTCCGCGTCTCTCCTTGAGGAAGAACTCGCCTCTGCTATCGAGCCTGCAGTGAAAGCGGCTGTGCTGAGCGTCATGTCTGCGTTAGCAAAGTTCGTGGACAGTAAATGTGCAGTTTTCAATCTCAGACTGGACGAAAGAGACC
Organism: Acipenser ruthenus; assembly: GCF_902713425.1. Classification (NCBI taxonomy): domain Eukaryota; kingdom Metazoa; phylum Chordata; class Actinopteri; order Acipenseriformes; family Acipenseridae; genus Acipenser; species Acipenser ruthenus. Next base: position 94,118 of record NC_081232.1, on the reverse strand, counting down.
AAGAATTTGAAAGCGTGAGATTGCGATTGGAAATAGCGGAGAACGGGTTGAAAGCCGTAAGCGAACGAGAATACACGAACACTGCCGAGAAAAACTTCACCCAATCTCTCACAAACACTGAAACACAATACCACGGGAGCGACAGTATTATTGCTCAGGGGCTGCCGGCGCGGGATTTCTCCACTCTTCCAGTTCAGCCAGTCAGGGATCCGGTGCCTGCAGTCCACACCGCACTGAAAAACTCCCGGGTTTTAATCCAGGAGGATGGAAGCTATTCCGAGCAGGACCTGCTGATGCGAGGTGATGACTCTGAACAGAGAGACCACACAAGCACAGCGGGGTGGAGAAGAGCACTGAAAGGTAAGAAGATCATATTTCAATCGATCAACTGTTCTGTTAACACAACGTTAACAAGGAGGGAGGAAAGTTGAGAAAAAAACAAAAACAGACTATTGCCCCTTAATTGCTAATTGAAGAATGTAACGGTCAAGCCATCTCACAATTGCAGTGGTGGCACACAATGTTTTATTGTCTAGTTCCCGTCACTCAGGCAACTTGCTCACTAAATATCTTCAGTAGTTAATTGCCTCCACTTCAAATACGCATGCCTCTGTCGTGAATGTAGGTTGTCAAGCACTTTTTTGACTTAAGCAAGGATGCGGCAAAGCAAACTTCATTAAAGAAAAAAACTAAACTTGAGGATCTGATGAACTTTTCATGTCAAACTTTTCATGTTGGAATTATTTGGAATAAAAGATAAGTTTGGAATTCTTGCGTGTTGGATTAAGATTTGGTTCCCTTTCGTGTCAGATTGATTTTGAATAAATGTTCAGCTTCAATTTGAAATGTGTGCTTTCTGTACTGCGTTTTAATTCTTTAATGAACAGGATAAAGCAAAGCCAGAATACTGCATGCATGAAACGAACAGGTACATGTAATTCTACTTGTATTCACAATATCATCTCCTTCACTTACTCCAACAGTTTGTCGTTCATTCAGATTGTCCTTTCGCTATAACAAACCCTTCGATATAACGAAAAAAAGGCTTGGACCCCAACAGGTTCATTATAGCGAGAGTGTACTATATATACAAAAAAAAATCAATTACAAATCCGTCCCACTGGTGCAGTGTTACCCCAAATATTATCAATTTACTACCAATGAGGAATGACTGTGTGTCACGATTGTTCTTCATTTTCAACCAAAATAGTTTGTGCAAGAGTGACAGCTCAGCATCTGAGGGGCCAATTCAACACTCCTCACATTATAATGACAGGTTACTGGATGTGCAATCTAGAATGAACCCAGTTTATGATGTAGATTTTACAGTGTTTCACTCTTCTCTCTGACACAGGTCCTGCAGAGAGAAATGCTCTCCCTCATGCTGAGGAAGGGTTGAAGGCAGAATCAGTTCCCATTCAAGAGGAGCTCTTTGACCAGGAATGGTGCAGGAGTCCAGAGCAGGATACAGAGCTGACATCTATTGAAGGGGAGGAGCAGAAACCTGCACTAGATCCTGTCCACATTAATGAAGAGATCCCTGGAATTGAACCGGTCATCATTAAAGAGGAGGTTCTTGAACTTGAATCTGACCCCATTGAAGAGGGGGGTTCTGACCACTTTGAAAGACGACAGCAAATTCATACAGGAGAGAAACTGCATGTCTGCACTGTATATGGGAAGAGTCTCAGTACATCTACAGAGCTGAAAAGACACCATCGAATTCACACAGGAGAAAGACCGTACTGCTGCACTGAATGTGGAAAGAGTTTCAATACCTCTACAGATCTGAAAAGACACCGTCGCTTTCACACAGGAGAGAAGTTACACCATCTTAAAACACACCAGCAAATTCACTATGGAAAGAAGCTGTATCACTATAATGGAGGTGAGAAGAGTTTCTCTCAGTTAGGAACCCTTACATTGCATCAGCGAATGCACACAGGAGGGAAGCTGTATCGCTGCACTGACTGCGCAAAGGATTTCAATACAGCAGAAGAACTCAAGATACACCAGAGATCTCACACAGGAGAGAAACCGTATCGCTGCACCGAGTGTGAGAAGCGTTTCAAACAACTATCCCACCTTAAAGCCCACCAGCGAATTCACACAGGAGAGAAACAGTATCATTGTGATGACTGTGGGAAGAGTTTCATTGTGTCTGCAGACCTGAAAAGACACCAGCGAATTCACACAGGAGAGAAGCCGTATAGCTGCACAGAGTGTGAGAAGAGTTTCAAACAAATATCCCACCTTAAATCCCACCAGCGAATTCACACAGGAGAAAAGCCATATAGCTGTGATTACTGTGGGAAGAGATTCACTCGGGCAGGAAATCTGATGTTACACCTTCGGGTTCACACAGGGGAGCAGTCGACTCACTGCGCTCAATAAGAGAGATGTTATTTTTCACTCCCAGTTGTAAAAGCTCACAGTATCCAGACACTTCACTAGGAACAGTAGCACTGTGCCTCCATCACAAGATGACTCAGTCTAGTGGAAGCGGAGAGTATGTAAGACCCTGAGATGCAACTGGACTTTTAGATCCCTTTGTCAAAATGATCTTGTCTTCTGATCCCTGATTGTCTGATATATATATATAATTATTGGTATTCCTAAATAAATAGCTTATCATCTCCTTGTGTTAAATTGGCAAAGGTTTTAATGTTCAAGCAATCTCACAAGTGCTGTGGTGCCCCATTTTGTTTTGGAATGTATAATGACTTGCGGTAGTGTATTTATGACCTAGTTTCTCACACTCTTGCCCCTTGCTCACTAAATATCTTGGTATCCCTGAATAGATCATTACTAGCAATGCAGAATGACTGTGTGGGACAATTGTTTTCCATTTTACCCCAAAACATGTTTCTGTAATGATGACAGCCAAGAATACCATCTTGCAGAACTCCTTACAATGAAGAAATTGTTATTTGCCATCACTGTATAATGTATTTAAATACAGATATTGCAACCCCCTGGATTATGTTGTTGTCGATTCACTGATATGTACCACATATACCTCTGCATGGCATGCTGGTGACTCTTCATATAACAGGGATTGAACTTTTTATATTCCCAATCTCTACCTCCCTTTAAATGTTAATTAGTATTTAAGCTGCCTCTGCATCCTAATAAATACATTTTAAAAAATACTAGAGACTGGGTATAACTTTTTTTCTGCAAACCAAAGGGGATTTTAAGTATGGACTTGCTATCAGTGTGCGCTCTGTACTGCGTGTTGCATGCTGAAAAGAAAATCTGTCGAGAGCTGTGAGACGAGTGAAAATAACAACAGCACAATGAGAAACTAGGCGACTGTGAGAATGAAAAGCAATTGGGATCAGAGATAAGAAATTAACGTAATTGGTTACGTCTGTTTAAAATAAAAATTAAGTGAAACAGAATCATACTTGGTCAAGATATGACGGTAGAAACAAGTGACGTTGTTGTGTAATCAGCAGCCTTTTCTGAGTTTAGTTAGGAAACAGAATCGGCTCAAAATAAAAATAAAACCCGAAAACGTCAAACTGAATCCTGCCGATAACGTATTATTCCGTGCCAGTGTATAATCTCACTCAAACCATAGATCGGTATGTGTAGGAATGTTTTTCATGTGGGCACAAGTCTGAGCCTGTGTTACTGAACCTCATCCAGAGGATACTCGAGTTAAAACAGACACGGTGGTCTAAAAATCTACTGCGATATTTTGGTTATTTGTTTGTCTGTCTAAGTTTTAATGAATGAAAACTGGTTTACAATGTAAAGGACAAATACTTTATATATATATATATATATATATATATATATATATATATATATATATATATATATATATATATATATAGTTTTTAGGGTGTAAAACTGTGAGAAACATTCATATGTATTAATTTATTGTGATCTTTGTGGTACAAATTATCCTCCGTAGTTTGTTACAGCAAAGCACATTTTCTTCATTTAAAATATCTCTGCATTGAAACAGTCAAGTGCGCCCCCATGCGTCTGTAATAAGCAACACGCTGTCCTGAGTGCGCTACTGATACATACAGTTTGGCCACAAACTGTTACAGACCTGCCTTCGATAGCTCAGTTGGTAGAGCGGAGGACTGTAGTGGAAAAGCACGGGTATCCTTAGGTCGCTGGTTCAAATCCGGCTCGAAGGACATTTTTTTTTTTACTTTATATCAGATCACAGTTTTAACACAGTATCTTCACTGGAGAGTCAAATTGCACTAAATTATACAGCAATTTGAGCCACGATGGCCGACACAGGGAAACAGTTTCTTAGCTTCCTCGATGTTCGTTTGGCTGTCAAGGTAACAGCGCCCCCAGTGTTGAGTATTGTCTTCTCTTTACAACAATACTGAAAAGGGCTCGTTCTGTAATGTTTAGTTTTAGGTATATTTTTGAATACTGGTAATTTTTTATTAGACATTCTTGTAAAGTTCTTATGTTATAAATATAGATTAGAAAAATAATAAAACAAAAACGTTTCTCCCCGTCGGGGAATTGAACCCCGGTCTCCCGCGTGACAGGCGGGGATACTGACCACTATACTAACGAGGAGGAGATGTCTAAGCTCAGTATCGATAGGATTCTGAAGACGTGTAATTCACTGAATGAATTACACGGGCGTATGTAGAATCTAAACATGCACAGCACCACTGGAGGCGCTAGGCATAAGCAAGCAGAGGAAGCAAAATCCTCGGGCCCCGATTCAGTGACATTTTACAGTAAATAAAAAACAAAACAAACAAAAAAAAAACAGAATTTAGAATTGTGTTGTATTGTACGAATTTAAAAATAGGATAGGTACATTTTTCGATGAAAGCGATCCTGAAACACAAATTTTGTAACAAAATGAGATGAGTGTCTAAGCTGGCAGGGTGCAGAAACCTAAGTCCTAAGTTTATTTATGACAAATTGGGTGTTTATGAGTTCATACGAAAAGGTTTACTAGTATAAACTGCTTTTTAAAAAAGTATTTATCATTAAATATAATGTCTTCTCATAATATTATGAGTGATTACATTTTTAAACAGCCCTGTTTGCTGTGACAGACGGGTCTTCACAGGGCAGTGCTGTATATGCAGTGTGCAGGATTTGTACAGAGGAGCTGTGAAGCCAAGGCAATGGAGTCGAAAAGACCTTACCCCTCAGCAGAAAAACAATTAAAAGAAAAACGTATCTCCCTGAATCTCAAAACTGTAGGCTTTACAATAAGCAATACTCTGCCACTCATAGCATTATTACCGCTAATGGTAATGGTAATATAATGATTTCCATTACACGAGAGTAGATGTTAAAACTTCATGCTGATTTGAACTCGGCTCTCGCCAAGATAAGCACCAACTATGACGTAGCTTTACAGTAAACTAATGTGATCCATATGTGTCTCCATCCATTTACGTTTCCTTCCATATGATGATGTAGATATCCTTCTGTCTGGTGTTAATGGCTGAAGTGTAATGCTGGCTCCAGGGATCAGCTTATTTTGCCTCCCTGGCGCATCAGCTCAATCAGATCAATTGCATGCTGTCCAGGCATGTTCTCCTCACCAAGACTACAGTCCGCATTCATCCTACTGTAAGGTGTGCTTTAAATAGAGAAAAGAAAAGCCACTAATTAGTATACAACTAGATAACGATACATGCATTGGAAATTAAAAGAATCGTGATATCAGAAGAAAAAAAAAAACGCAACTTGTCAGAAGTGGGATTCGAACCCACGCCTCCAGAGGAGACTGCGACCTGAACGCAGCGCCTTAGACCGCTCGGCCATCCTGACTTCCGACGTGTTTATTTATGTAAACACTGGCAGCGCTACTAATGTAATCCTGCACATTACACACACACACACTAATATGTTTCTGACATTTTTCTGACGAAAATAAGTGTTTAAATGTATGTATAATTGTTTATGGAATTAAATTTTCTATGTAATGATTTCCAGTACACGAGATTCATGCTGATTTGAACTCGGCTCTCGCCAAGATAAGCATCAACTAAGGCGTAGCTTTACAATAAACTAATGTGATCCATCTGTGTCTCCATCCATTTGCGCTTCCTTCCATATGATGATGTAGATATCCTTCTGTCAGGTGGTGATGGCTGAAGTGTAATGCTGGCTCCAGGGATCATCTTATTTTGCCTCCCTGGCGCATCAGCACACACAACGGCTGCGATGCTGGCTCCGGGGATCAACCACAGTGCGGCCTCCCCAGCGCATCAGCATGACAACCGCCTGGATTGAGCTAAGTAGGGTACATCTCTGGGGAGATTGAATTGTACATTTAAAGGGGGTAATATATAAGGTGTAAATATGCCACGGTCTGGAAGCTAGCCAGTTAAATCCGGGTTCGTTTCAATGAGTATTGACTGTACCCATGTATTGCTGATTTCATGACAAACAACCCAAACGGTTTCCATGTACCTCTGGGAGGTGTTCGGTAGGTGGCGCCAGCGCTGTAACAGACTGGCTGCTAGATTGATACATCCTGAGCTCTCGAGAATCTGTAAATAATAACACGGAAGTACATCGTCCTTTTGGGTGAGAGGAGACACGCTATCGCAGTTTCAGAGCGCAGCTCGTTCACATGCTGTGCTCAGTTTAATCAACAACTATTCGTGTTCAAGACGATCGCTGATAGTTCTGTAAAGATAACAGCAGACTGCGAGGTTTCCAGTATAGACAGTCTTCCTCAGAGCATAAGAAAAGCCGCTGTGTTTGTATTAATGGAAGAGGCGAGAGTGAGACGCGTCTCTGAAATGAAAGAAGAGATGGATATCTGCGCATCCTCCGCGTCTCTCCTTGAGGAAGAACTCGCCTCTGCTATCGAGCCTGCAGTGAAAGCGGCTGTGCTGAGCGTCATGTCTGCGTTAGCAAAGTTCGTGGACAGTAAATGTGCAGTTTTCAATCTCAGACTGGACGAAAGAGACCAAGAATTTGAAAGCGTGAGATTGCGATTGGAAATAGCGGAGAGCGAGTTGAAATCAATACGAGACGGAGAATACACGAACACTGCCGAGAAAAACTTCACCCAATCTCTCACAAACACTGAAACACAATACCACGGGAGCGACAGTATTATTGCTCACGACCTGCCGGCGCGGGATTTCTCCACTCTTCCAGTTAAGACAGTCAGGGATCCGGTGCGTGCAGTCCACACCGCACTGAAAAACTCCCGGGTTTTAATCCAGGAGGATGGAAGCTATTCCGAGCAGGACCTGCTGATGCGAGGTGATGACTCTGAACAGAGAGACCACACAAGCACAGCGGGGTGGAGAAGAGCACTGAAAGGTAAGGAGATCATATTTCAATCTATCAGCTCTCACTGTTCTGTTCACACAACGTTAACAAGGAGGGAGGGAAAGAGTAAACAAATAGTCCTACTGAATGTGACCTGCGAATTCAACACCATCGCGGTTATAAACAGGTCATATCATTATTTAAAATAACACCAAACTTGACAGTTTTTGTAAAAGTAAAACTTGTTTTACTTAAACAAATGTATCTGGATATAAAAAAATAAAAAACAAAATTCAAGGAAAAAAACAGTTTAAAAACTATTTACAGAAATATAGCCCTGTACTATACACGGGTTGTTGTGTTTATATTTCTGAAATAGGCTACTGTTTTTGAATTAAGCAATTCAGTTTAAAAATTAAAGCTGATTATTAAACCTATGCATTTCTAGAACAATTGTGACTTTAAAACTTCAATAATTATTATTATTATTTATTTCTTAGCAGACGTCCTTATCCAGGGCGACTTAAATTTGTTACAACATATCACATTATACAGATATCACATTATTTTTACATAGAATTACCCATTTATACTGTTGGTTTTTACTGGAGCAATCTAGGTAAAGTACCTTGCTCAAGGTTACAACAGCAGTGTCCCCCACTGGGGATTGAACCCACAACCCTCCGGTCAAGAGTCCAGAGCCCTAACCACTACTCCACACTAATATTGCAAACTTTGTAACTGCAATAGTAACATTGTAAAGTTCAAATGTGAACATACGTCATTTCCACTTCCAGGTCGTAAGTGAATCCCTTCTGTGTATACGGAAGAGTGATTTGAGTATGTTGATGCGATAATGATTATTTAAGCGTCTGAACAAAATAATGTTTTATTGCCTAAAGTTCTCCCCACTGAGGCAACTTGCACACTACATATCCTCAATAGATAATTGCCTCCACTTATTATATTTCAATTACAAATCCGTCCCACTGATGCAGTGTTACCCCAAATATTATCAATTTATTACCAATGAGGAATGATTGGGTGTCACGATTGTTCTTCATTTTACAACCAAAGTAGTTTGTGCAAGAGTGGCAGCTCAGGATCTGAGGGGCCAATTCAACACTCCTCACATTATAATGACAGGTTACTGGATGTGCAATCTAGAATGAACCCAGTTTATGATGTAGATTTTACAGTGTTTCACTCTTCTCTCTGACACAGGTCCTGCAGAGAGAAATGCTCTCCCTCATGCTGAGGAAGGGTCGAAGGCAGAATCAGTTCCCATTCAAGAGGAGCTCTTTGACCAGGAATGGTGCAGGAGTCCAGAGCAGGCTACAGAGCTGACATCTATTGAAGGGGAGGAGGAGAAACCTGCACTAGATCCTGTCCACATTAATGAAGAGATCCCTGGAATTGAACCGGTCATCATTAAAGAGGAGGTTCTTGAACTTGAATCTGACCCCATTGAAGAGGGGGGTTCTGACCACTTTGAAAAACTGCAGCAAATTCACATGGGACAGAAACTGCATCTCTGTACTGTTTGTGGGAAGAGTCTCTGTACATCAACAGAGCTGAAAAGACACCACCGAATTCACACAGGAGAAAGACCGTACTGCTGCACTGAATGTGGAAAGAGTTTCAATACCTCTACAGATCTGAAAAGACACCATCGCATTCACACAGGAGAGAAGCCGTATTCCTGCACTCAGTGTGGGAAGAGTTTCAAACAGTTACACCATCTTAAAACACACCAGCTAATTCACTATCGAAAGAAACTGTTTCACTGTAGTGGATGTGAGAAGAGTTTCACTCAGTTAGAAACCCTTACATTGCATCAGCAAACTCACACAGGAGGGAAACCTTATAGCTGTACTGAGTGTGAGAAGAGTTTCAAGCAAGCATCACAGCTTAAAGCCCACCAGCTAATTCACACGGGACATAAACAGTATCCTTGTTCTGACTGTGGGGAGAGTTTCATTCTGTCTACAGACCTGGAAAGACACCAGCAAACCCACACAGAAGAGAAACCTTATAGCTGCACTGAGTGTGAGAAGAGTTTCAGTCAAGCATCGCAGCTTAAAGCCCACCAGCGAATTCACACGGGCGAGAAACAGTATCATTGTGATGACTGTGGGAAGAGTTTCTTTCTGTCTGGAGACCTGAAAAGACACCAGCAAACGCACACAGGAGAGAAACCATATAGCTGTGATTTCTGTGGGAAGAGTTTCACCCGTTCAGGAGCACTGACAGTACATCAGCGAATTCACACAGGAGGGAAGCCGTATAGCTGTGAACACTGTGGGAAGAGATTCAATCGGACAGAACATTTGGTGTCACATCTTCGAGTTCACACAGGGGAGCAGTCCGCTCACTGCGCTCAATAAGAGAGATTTTATTTTCCACTCCCAGTTGTAAAAGCACACAGTATCCAGACACTTCACTAGGAACAGTAGCACTGTGCCTCCATCACAAGATGACTCAGTCTAGTGGAAGCGGAGAGTATATAAGACCCTGAGATGCAATTTGACTTCTTGATCCCTTTGTCAAAATGAACTTGTTGTCTTCTGATCCCTGGTTATTCAAATGTAAATATTGGGAAGGACTTGTCTGATGTTTTGCATGGGTGTATATTATAGTTTCATGAATACAAGCGTCATTTAATTCATACTTACTGAGCCTGTCTATCATATTCCATAACCTTAAATAATATTCTAATGACATTTTTCTTTTTCTTTGGTGTTCCTGAATGAATAGCTAATCATCTCCACTTTGATGTTCAAGCCATCTTGTAGGAACGGAACAGGTTAATGGATTCAACATGTATGTCTGGAGGCCTAGTCTCTATGGCAAGCAGAAAGATAAGGATTGTAATAAAAGATGAAAAAGGGAGTAGTCTAGCTTAGTAACCATAGCAACACCAATAAGAGAGGCCCACAGGCTCAACCGAGTTTGACTCCCTAGAAGTGCCAGGTATTGCAGCTAATTCAATATAGTTGTTGTGAGCAATGGGAGATATGGTAAGATTGGAAAACCTAAAGGACAACCAAGAGGCTGTCTTTGTCTTTAGGGTCAGAGAAAAGGGAGCTTGCTTTCAACTTCTAGCAAACACCACGAATGAATAAGTCAGAAAAAGGGAGCTTCCCTTTAACATCTTGGACTGCAACTACCCACTTAAATAACATGTCAGAGAAAATGGAAAGCAGCATGTGACATAGTAAACATCTAGAAACACCCAATAATGAATACAAATGAAGACTCAATGGCTGTTTAAAAGACATTAAAATATAAAAAAGTGAACTGCCTGGGATTGTCATGAAAGAAGAGGATAACTAATGATTAAACAATTAATTGACTGAATGAACTTACTGAGAATGGTCAATTTTACTGGAAGAATTTACAGTTTGCTAAACAAAGACTGAAAGGGGACACTTTCCTAATTAAACTGAAGAGTAGAAAGATTTACAGAAACTATACTTGGGGAATTACATAAATGTATATTTGCAGAAAAGCTGATAGTGGTGTAAGGTAAAAATAGTGTGTGTTATATTTAGTTTTCTTACAAAAGAAAGTAGTTTTAATCTTCAATGAAAGTGAATCACAGCGAACAGCTAGAATAATTGATCTATGAACTTGAATAAGGGGTGCTGAATCTTATCTTCCTTAAAGAACCGGTGAATGGGTGTTAAAATGATTTTGTGCCGTGATTCTAATTAAAGGATATATATATTTAACAACTGATGGATAAAGAATTAAGAACGATTTCGTACTATCCTATTAATTAGAATTCACAAAATGTATATGAATTTATTTACTCACTTATCCTGCTTGCTTATTATTATTTATTTCTTAGCAGACGCCCTTATCCAGGGCAACTTACAATATCACATTATTTTTACATACAATTACCCATTTATACAGTTGGGTTTTTACTGGAGCAATCTAGGTAAAGTACCTTGCTGAAAGGTACAGCAGCAGCATCCCCACCAGGGATTGAACCCACGACCCTCTGGTCAAGAGTTCAGAGCCCTAACCACTACTCCACACTACTGCTTCTTAATATAAATATATTCATATGATTATATTATGAATATAATTGGCTCTTACAGGACAGAAGTTCACGTATTGTTTTCACCTGTAATTGACATTTACACTGAACTGTTGCCTAACCATTATTGGTTGTGACATTAATGTGCTGATTTATGATATTTTGGTAGTAACCTTCTTTTCTACTTCTGTACCATATCTTATTTGCAAAATGTGATCAAATGTATAAGAGATATAACAGCATTGCGTGTTTTATTGTACAATTGTTTCCCGGTGATCTTGAGCTTGTTTGGGAGAAATTTAACTGAGTTAAACCATTACACACATTCATTATTTTAATTGGGGATCTAAACACCCATTGTCCACCAGTCTCACAAGGACAGTGTGGTTCCCTATTTGTTTAGGAATATATACTGACTTACTGTGAGGCTTCTATGGCCCCTTACTCACTAAATATTGCATTATCCCTGAATAGATCATTACTGGCAATGCAGAATGACTGTGTGGGACAATTTTTCATTTTACAGCCCTGAATACCATCCAGCATTACTGCTTATAACAAAGTAATTGTTGCTTGCCAGTACAGACATCTATTGTATTCTGAACTACAGTGAAGATGTCTGGAAGAGGAAAGAACGGCGGTAAAACTTGTGCTAAGGCAAAGACTCGCTCTTCCAGGGCAGGACTGCAGTTCCCATATATTAATGCTTTATTAATATATACCGTGGATATTGTCACTGCTAGAGGCGCAGCCTCGTACCTGCAACCAACCAAGCAGTGACAATATACACGGTAACCCGCGCCCTCAAGCCCCGTAATGATTTCATAAAACTGATTTACTAAAGTAAATATAAATACATACAAGACAAATAGATCGTTTCTGAAGATGTATTAAGAAATTTGAAGCATAACCTTCCGCAACACAAAATAATTCCTATGAACCATTGATACTCATGGAAGATTTTTCTTGATTTGAGTTTCAATTTTGTGTTCATAGACATTCATCTGACTGTCGCCGTTAACTGTACAATTCCTAAAGTGACTGTCAATTGTCGCAGAATTTTTTCTCGCACATCAATGTTAGAGTTCTGTACCTCAGTGTGACGGTTTCATTTTTCTTTGCTTTTGGGACACTTGCAAATATGAGCCGATGCAGCTTCTATTTCTTCCCATTTATTGATGGCCATCGTTGCAAACAGCTCGAAAGTGATTTCCTTCAGATGTTTATTCCACGACTGCCAGGTATTTTGACAGGGTTTTCTGTTTTTATTTTTATTTTTTTTACTACCGTTATTTCAATAGGCGCAGTGATACAATAGTGCCACGGGTCTAGTAATTTACCCAACAGTTACTATACCGGGGATTATATCACGCCTTAGAACCATTGATTGGCCAATCAGCATGCAGCATTATAACAATCCGTTTTATAATAGGGTTTAAAACTCTGCGAAACATTCATATGTATCGTAATTTTTTGGTACACATTATCCTCCGTAGTCTGTCATAGCGAAGTAGATGTTGTTCATTTATAAAGTGTCTGCATTGAATAGTCAAGTGCGCCCCCATGTGTCTGTAATGAGATGTACAACACGCTAATGCGCTACTGATACATACAGTCTGGCCGTAATCGATTAAAGACCTGCCTTCGATAGCTCAGTTGGTAGAGCGGAGGACTGTAGTGGAAAAGCACGGGCATCCTTAGGTCGCTGGTTCAAATCCGGCTCGAAGGACTTTTTTTTTTTTTTTTTTTTTTTTAATCACTGTTTTATCACAATATCTTCAATGGAGAGTCAAATTTCACTAAATTATACAGCGATTTGAGGCAAGATGGCTGACACAGGGAGACAGTTTCTTAGCTTCCTCGATGTTTGTTTGGCTGAAGGTAACAGCGCCCCCAGTGTTGAGTATGCTTTTCTCTTTACAGAACGAGCCCTTTTCAGTTTTGTCGTAATGTCCAATTGAAGGTATTTTTTTTAATATTAGTAACATTTTACTAGACCTTCTTGTAAAGTTCTTATGTTATAAATATAGATTAGAAAAATAATAAAACAAAAAAGTTTCTCCCCGTCGGGGAATTGAACCCCGGTCTCCCGCGTGACAGGCGGGGATACTGACCACTATACTAACGAGGAGGAGATATATAAACTAGGATTCTGAAGGTGTGTAATTCACCGAATGAATTAACAGCTGTGCATATGTGTGTAGAATCTAAATATGCAGCACTGCCCTCTGAAGCTCTCAAAACAACTTCTGTGAGATTGTATGTGTTGTATTGCTTATTGAACAATACACGACACCTTCATTGTAAGAGCCCCCCCCCCCGGTTGTAACATCATTATTAGGTCTGACGTCACACGCAGCTTCGAGAGAAACGCCGTCTCTAAACCGTGAAGCGCTTGAAAACACAACACCAATCCCTAATACTCGCAATGCAGTATGACTTCAAAGTTATGACTTTAAGGCTTTGACACTATTATTTATTGATTTCATTTGGTTTTATTTTACTTTATTATTTCTTTGATCACCAGTTGTCATGACAACAGGCTCGTTTATTTATGTAGTGCTTATTTGACGGTAATAAATAAACACAACTGTCTAGGGATGTTTTTAAAAAAACTATTATTATTATTTTACATCTCATTAAATTATGTGTGTGTGTGTGGAGATTAGATAAAGGGGCATTCAGAACAGAAAATAGGAGGCACTTTTTTACACAGAGAATTGTGAGGGTCTGGAATCAACTCCCCAGTAATGTTGTTGAAGCTGACACCCTGGGATCCTTCAAGAAGCTGCTTGATGAGATTCTGGGCTACTAACAACCAAACGAGCAAGATGGGCTGAAAGGGGCATCCTCTCGTTTGTAACCTTTCTTATGTTCGTATGTTCTGATGAGAAGCTGTCGTTCGCCTCCGCTAACGAAGGGGGCAGCAGTAGCTCTAGTGGTTGTTTGCATTACGATTAGCAGGTCGTGATCTCAGCTTCGTGTCTGTGCTTCACAGCGGCAGCTACTTACCCGCAGTAAAGCTGCGACGGAATTTGTGTGGGCGGGGCTGAGTGACGTCACGCAGGGTCCTTGAGGAACACGACCAGTGCCTCCATGCTTGCAGACTTGAGTTGACTTCATATTCATCCGACAGACAAGGACCAAACAAAACGCAAGACGGTTATGCGGTTCTATCCCAAAAACCGGGCCTGTCATACCTCAGAAAAATTGTACGGGTATTGCCAGAGTTGAAATTGACCTCATACCTTATTTACAGCAGATACCATTCAGTAAATTACTCAAAACTGTTGTGTGCAAGCTGATAGTTCTGTATTTACAGTGTAGGAGGTTTCCATTATAGACAGTCTTCACCAGAGCACAAGAAAAGCCGCTGTGTTTGTATTAATGGAAGAGGCGAGAGTGAGACGCGTCTCTGAAATGAAAGAAGAGATGGATATCTGCGCATCCTCCGCGTCTCTCCTTGAGGAAGAACTCGCCTCTGCTATCGAGCCTGCAGTGAAAGCGGCTGTGCTGAGCGTCATGTCTGCGTTAGCAAAGTTCGTGGACAGTAAATGTGCAGTTTTCAATCTCAGACTGGACGAAAGAGACCAAAAATTTGAAAGCGTGAGATTGCGATTGGAAATAGCGGAGAGCGAGTTGAAAGCAATGCGGGACGGAGAATACACGAACACTGGCGATAAGAACTTCACCCAATCTCTCACAAACACCAATGAACAATACTGCGGGGTTGACATGGATGTCCTTCATGTCCCCGAGCTGCAGCAGGAAGAGCACAGATTGGTCCACACGAGGACAGCGGAATGGAGACACACAGTGGAAGGTAAGCAGATATTTAATATAGCCGCACTGCTTTCTTCAGGAATGGGATAAACTGCTGGCAGCAGCCTTTAGGAGATTCTTACTGGTACTGTAGTAAAAAACGTTAACACAGTAACGTCTTTCCGATGTTAACGTTTAGCTCGATCTACCACCATGCTTTGCGGCAACGTTACAAGAGAACCCCAAATCTGTGTCTGTTACGTCACCTTGGAGACCCCGTACAGATTGCTGCCTGTATCCTACTGGCGCGACTCTCGCGTCAATATAATACTGCTGCACTTGCACTCGGTACTCGTGGGAAGCCGTAGATAAAGAGGGCTGCGCTGAACTGAGTGTCTCTTGTGCTGTAATTCTTTCAGTGCGAGGATGTGTTTTATTACCATGATGTGGGATATAAACAAGCGGCCGAACTGCAATCAAACATTTCTAAAAACATGCTAATCAAATGATTGAATGGTATTGTATCTAATTAAGACTCAGTACACACAACTGTAATGCTCTTAGTAATTGCTTAAGTTAGTAATACAATAATGGAATATTGTTTAGAGGCAACACTTACTCACACGTTCTTGTGTAAGACAAGGAGATGACAGTAGTGGTGTTAACATCGCCTAGGAAGAGCTTTATAGTAGCAGCAAGTAAAACACGTGAAGCTGTTTCTGATGACAAAGGCATGTTAGTAAATAACAAGGAAAACACGTTTCTGAGTGCAATGATATTGTGCTGAACACCTAGATTTTGTGGTAGGACCTGACATATGATTTTATTTTAGTAACATTTCAGTTCTGTGATATTGTGTTATCAGCAAAATACATCTCAGGATCCACCAGAACACACTGAGGGTAGCACTCCTCACATGATAATGACAGGTTACTGGATGTGCAATCTAGAATGAACACAGTTTATTATGTAGATTTTACAGTGTTTCACTCTTCTCTCTGACACAGGTCCTGCAGAGAGAAATGCTCTCCCTCATGCTGAGGAAGGGTCGAAGACAGAATCAGTTCCCATTCAAGATGAGCTCTTTGACCAGGAATGGTGCAGGAGTCCAGAGCAGGCTACAGAGCTGACATCTATTGAAGGGGAGGAGGAGAAACCTGCACTAGATCCTGTCCACATTAATGAAGAGATCCCTGGAATTGAACCGGTCATCATTAAAGAGGAGGTTCTTGAACTTGAATCTGACCCCATTGAAGAGGGGTGTTCTGACCACTTTGAAAGACTGCAGCAAATTCACACAGGAGAGAAACTGCATCTGTCTCTTGTATATGGGAAGAGTCTCTGTACATCAACAGAGCTGAAAAGACACCACCGAATTCACACAGGAGAGAAGCCGTATTCCTGCACTCAGTGTGGGAAGAGTTTCAAACAGCTGCAACATCTTAAATCACACCAGATAATTCACCATCGAAAGAAACTGTTTCACTGTAGTGGATGTGAGAAGAGTTTCACTCAGTTAGAAACCCTGACATTGCATCAGCGAATGCACACAGGAGGGAAGCTGTATCACTGCACTGACTGCGCAAAGGATTTCAATACAGCAGGAGAGCTCAAAATACACCAGAGATCTCACACAGGAGAGAAACCGTATCACTGCACTGAGTGTGAGAAGCGTTTCAAACAAGCGTCACAGCTAAAAGCCCACCAGCGTATTCACACAGGAGAGAAACCGTATAGCTGTGATTACTGTGGGAAGAGATTCACTCTGTCTACAGACCTAAAAAGACACCAGCGAATTCATACAGGAGAGAAACCTTATAGCTGCACCGAGTGTGAGAAAAGTTTCAATCAAATATCCCACCTTAAAGCCCACCAGCGAGTCCACACAGGAGAGAAGCCGTATAGCTGTGATCACTGTGGGAAGAGATTCACTCAAGCAGGAAGTCTGACGTCACACCTTCGAGTTCACACAGGGGAGCAGTCGACTCACTGCGCTCAATAAGAGAGATTTTATTTTCCTCTCAGTTGTAAAAGCACACAGTATCCAGACACTTCACTAGGAACAGTTGCACTGTGTCTCCATCACAAGATGACTCAGTCTAGTGGAAGTGGAGAGTATATAAGACCCTGAGATGCAATTGGACTTTTTAGAGCATAAGAAAGGAGGTTACAAACAAGAGAAGGCCATTCGGCCCATCTTGCTCGTTTGGTTGTTAGTAGCTTATTGATCCCAGAATCTCATCAAGCAGCTTCTTGAAGGATCCCAGAATGTCAGCTTCAACAACATTACTGGGGAGTTGGTTCCAGACTCCCACAATTGTCTGTGTAAAAAAAAGTGCCTCCTATTTTCTGTTCTGAATGCCCCTTTATCTAATCTCCATTTGTGACCCCTGGTCCTTGTTTCTTTTTTCAGTTTGAAAAAGCCCCCTAGGTCAACATTGTAAATACCTTTTAGAATTTAGAATGCTTGGATCAGATCGTCGAGTAGTCTTCTTTATCTGCATATGACATGCCTTTTAAACCCGGGATAATTCTGGTTGCTCTTCTTTGCACTCTTTCTAGAGCAGCAATATCCTTTTTGTAGCGAGGTGACAAGAACTGAACACAATATTCTAGATGAGGTCTTACTAATGCATTGTAAAGTTTTAACATTATTTCCCTTAATTTAAATTGAACACTTTTCACAATATATCTGCGCATTTTGTTAGCCTTTTTTAACAGCTTCCCCACATTGTGTAGATGAAGACATTTCTGAGTCAGTGTCTCCCATAAGGTATTTATAATGGACATTTATATTTCCTGCGTGCAGTACCTTATACTTTTCTCTATTAAATGTCATTTGCCATGTGTCTGCCCAGTTCTGAATGCTGTCTAGATCATTTTGAATGACCTTTGCTGCTGCAACAGTGTTTGCCAAGCCTCCTATTTTTGTGTCATCTGCAAATTTAACAAGTTTGCTTACTATACCAGAATCTAAATCATTAATGTAGATTAGGAAGAGTAGAGGACCTAATACTGATCCCTGTGGTACACCACTGGTTACCTGGTGCTGGGGCTTGCTCACTAAATATATTGGTATCCCTGAATAGATCATTACTAGCAATGGAGAATGACTGTGTGGGACAATTGTTCTTCATTTTACCCCAAAACATGTTTCTGTAATGATGACAGCCAAGAATACCATCTTGCAGAACTCCTTACAATGAAGAAATTGTTCTGTCATTGTTGTATAATGTATTTAAATACAGATATTGCAAACACCTGGATTATTTAGTCATAGATTCAAACATATGTACCAAGTAAACTTCTGTATGGCACTGTATGACTCTTCATATTACATATAATAAACAATGTTAACCATAAAATTAATCATAACATTAGTATTTCTGTTCGTAAATGCTACAAAATGTACATATATGTTATTTGAACCTTTCATTCGTTTCCATGAAAATATAGGTCTATGGTATTATAGATTCTAAATAGATTAAAATGGTTCTACAATACACCTTTAGTTTTTTAAGGACAAAACGTATTTAATTTATTTCTTAAAGACTGCACTGGAAAAGTAGTTATTTATTACTTTACAGTAGAAGCTTAAACTACATTTTCATGTCCTGTTCTTGCCCAGGAAGGGAATGGAAAGTGTTCATACATTCTTTATTTTTTCATACTGATATTCTAAGAGGGTCTGTGCCAGGGTAGCCATATAGCGTATTGCCAGACCAGAAAGCTGAGTGAAAAGCGGGTTGGTGTGCCGTTTTTATTCATACAAAAATAAAATAAATATTTAAACAAAAACAACACTCACAAAACAAAATAAATATTTAAACAAAAACAGATCTCGACCACTGACGCCAAAATAAACAAGTACCGTGCTGGTGCTTCCAAAACGCATAGCAATTATTATCCCTTTCTTTCTTTCTTTCTCTCACGTTCCTCCTGTCGAACACTCACCCTGAACACGGGAACAGACGAGTTTATAAACACGTTCACCTAACAATTTATTCATTTTTCTTACTTGTAAATCTTACAGATGCAGAGGAGGAGCGGATAGGGTCACAGGGTTCCTATAGGAACAACATTACCAGTTCAGTGTCATAGTTATCCACATTGACTACAGCTTCTAATCCTAGAAATGTATGTCTAATGCTTCTTGCAGTTAAATATAGACTAATCAGTACATGAACATTAGCACCAATTTGGTGGCACTTTGTTGTTTGCTGTGTAGTTTGTAGTGTGTCTCCCCCTGGCACTGCGTCCCTTCCTGTTCAGGTGCAGCCAGTCCCACCTGTACAGGCCATGCCCTGTTGAGAAGGTTCCCCAGTGCCCTATAACACTCTATCTGTCTGGCTGGGGCAGTGTGGTTTTAAACACTTCAGAACGGTTACATTTTGTTACACTGTATTCCAATTTAAAAATGAGCGCCAAGACGAAAACAAAAGACAAACAGCAGAAGAACAGCGCCAAACCAGAAACAGCGGGAAGGATATGATACAGCCAATCAGAGACAGGCAAATAAAATTCTGCACGCCCTCATTCACTGTGACGTCTTTAACATTATAATAAGTTTTGCACTGTTTTGTCCAATCACGAATGAGTCGGTGTGTATAAATAGCAGGAGAGCAGACGAACATTTATTATTGAGATATTTTAAATTACAGTGAAGATGTCTGGAAGAGGAAAGACCGGCGGTAAAGCCCGTGCTAAGGCAAAGACTCGCTCCTCCAGGGCAGGACTGCAGTTCCCAGTCGGCCGTGTCCACAGGCTGCTGCGGAAGGGAAACTATGCTCAGCGTGTCGGCGCTGGAGCCCCTGTCTATCTGGCCGCTGTGCTCGAGTACCTGACTGCTGAAATCCTGGAGCTGGCCGGGAACGCCGCCCGGGACAACAAGAAAACCAGAATCATCCCGCGTCACCTGCAGCTCGCTGTCCGCAACGACGAGGAGCTCAACAAGCTGATGGGAGGCGTCACCATCGCTCAGGGCGGAGTGCTGCCCAACATCCAGGCCGTGCTGCTGCCCAAGAAAACTGAGAAGCCAGCCAAGAAGTAAATCACTCGGACGCCGCTTTTAAGATCTTATAAAACCCCAAAGGCTCTTTTAAGAGCCACCCAATTTTCTATAAAAGCGCATCGAATCTGTTTCTGTTTACTGTGAATAATACCGAATGGTGAGAACTGAAGCAATGAATCGTGTGTGTGTGTCAGTGCAGCGTTACCATGTCTCTGTCTGTAGCGATATCAAACACAGGCTTTGCTGCAGCGGCTGTAGCTGACGTTCCCCACATCAATGCCACGTTCTTTGCAAAGAAACAGTATGATACAATATCAATTCAGATTATAGTTTTTAATGGGGCTATTTTCTTTAGTCTCAAGGGTACGTTTTTTTAGTATGATTATATTTTTAATGGATCTATTTTTTTAGGGTTAAATAAGAGCAGAATAAATATGCTTTATTTTGCTCTTATCTGCCCCCTATTTTACTGCATTTAATCCTGTACCTCAGAATATTGTAATCTGCCAAGTGTTTAATCTGTAGTATTTTGTACTTAATCATATCCTGATGTAACTATCACTACTTAATCATATCCTGATGTAACTTTCACTATTATCTGCTGTATTATTGAATTGTGGTTTGTCACACTTGAGAATTATTGTATTTCTTGTTCTTATTGTATGACTTATATTGTAACACTTGAATGTATTTGTATTTGCTTGCGATTGTAAGT
The DNA here is from genome assembly GCF_902713425.1 of Acipenser ruthenus. Classification (NCBI taxonomy): domain Eukaryota; kingdom Metazoa; phylum Chordata; class Actinopteri; order Acipenseriformes; family Acipenseridae; genus Acipenser; species Acipenser ruthenus. The sequence goes on along the minus strand of NC_081232.1, from coordinate 73,337 downwards.
CGCCCTGGATAAGGGCGTCTGCTAAGAAATAAATAATAATAATAATAATAATAGGGTTAAGGGTACATGTTTTGTTTATTTATGTGTTTATTAGATATTTTCTCTCGCCATAAAGAAGTATTGCTTGTCTATTGAGCGTTTTTCCGTTACAATTTTAAACACAGACTGCTTAATTTGAATGGAAAGTATTTCTTAATATTGGATTAGCAATCTTTTCCTGAATGACTATACTGTATTTAAAAAAAAAAAAAAGGCGCCAACAGCTCGGAAACAATGACTGCTTAACAGAATGCGCGGAGAATTCAAATGTTCTAATCAATCATTGAGAATCTGGAATATAACCAATGAGGAACATAAACCCGCCCTAATGTGTCACAGCCTATCAGGACAGCTCCGTTCCTCTATATAGTCTCTGGTGTCGGATGCGTGTATTACTTTGTACAGTTTTTCATACTGTGTACAAGAGTTTAACGATGGCAAGAACCAAGCAGACCGCTCGTAAGTCCACCGGTGGAAAGGCTCCCAGGAAGCAGCTCGCTACCAAGGCTGCCCGAAAGAGCGCTCCCGCTACCGGCGGCGTGAAGAAACCTCACCGCTACAGGCCTGGGACTGTGGCTCTGAGGGAGATCCGCCGCTATCAGAAATCCACCGAGCTGCTGATCCGCAAGCTGCCCTTCCAGCGGCTGGTCAGAGAAATCGCTCAGGATTTCAAGACCGACCTGCGCTTCCAGAGTTCCGCTGTTATGGCGCTGCAAGAGGCTAGTGAGGCTTACCTGGTCGGGCTCTTTGAGGACACCAACCTGTGTGCCATTCACGCCAAGAGAGTCACCATCATGCCCAAAGACATCCAGCTGGCCCGCCGCATCCGTGGAGAACGCGCTTAAACTGCAAAACCCTTAAAACAGTGAAACCCAAAGGCTCTTTTCAGAGCCACCCACTTCTCTGAAAGTGTTATATTCCAATAATTTTAAATAAAATAGCTGTAGTTTACACGGTAAGTGTTATATTGTTTAAGTTTCGCAGTTGGAACATATTAACATTATATTATAAGTGCTTTTCGGTTTTTATTCTCAACATTGTGTTTCTTTTCGAACCATCAAAAATATATCTATATAGACAGAGAGGCCGCATTTTAGACCTAAATAAAAATCAGATATCCAGATATGAAAGAAAGGCCGTTAGTATCCTTAATCAGTTTCATCGTCGTTAGATTTAATTAGGCAGCGATTTGTTTATTCTATTACACTATTAGAAACTGCGTGCTAAAACATCACAGGAGTGCCACGTTTATTACATGCGGAATTTCGGGAGGTGAACCGCCTCGGACACGTTCAGCTTGTGCGACGTGCAACAGGAACAGGATTGAGTCTTTTCTCGAAATCAGTTTGTTCTGTGTTTCTGTTTTAGCATCTTGGCTAACAGCGATTTGGGGATGGTGGTGTTTGTGTTCGGTGGTGTTTTTTCATCCGCAGAATCAGCAGTGCAGCAATGGCAAAGCGTTTTGCATCACCCGGTAGTGTGCTTCATAAAGTGGAAGGTTATCTGCTGAATATCGTTACATTAACACGTTGAATTACTGCCGCATTGTGGATTCCCTTATACCTGAAAATCTGACTAATATTGAAAAATGTGACGTTTCCGAATCTAACATGAAATACTGTACAACTGCATTATTACTTTTTATAGACTTGTACGATATCATTTAGTAGTTGATTTGATTACATGATGTCAGTAAGATATTTAATTTTATGTTTATTTAGTATTTTAAAGGTGTTTCAATCACACAATTCAAAGTAATGCAACACCTTTGGGCACAGCTGTACCTGCGGGGCGCCGCCATGTTTCACCGTCTGTTCGACCGAGAAAGCGGAACACGTTCCACGGCGGGACATTTCACCACATCGCTTTGTGTATTCAGGAAAAATCTGCTCTCTTTAGAAAGATGTGTTGGCTCTGAAAAGAGCCTTTGGGTTCATTGTTACATCGTCGCTTTAACCGCTCACTTCTTTTTAGGAGCTGCCTTCTTCGCTGCGGGTTTAGCTGCCTTGGTCACCTTTTTAGGCTTAGGCGCTGCCTTCGCTTTCTTCGGGCTCTTCTTTACGACCTTTTTAGGCTTGGCAGCCGCTTTCTTCGGGCTCTTGGGCGCCGCCTTTACAGCTTTCGGTTTCTTCGCTTTCGTTGGAGTCTTCTTGGGTGTCGCTGCTTTCTTTGCCGAAACCTTTTTCGTTGTTTTCTTGACAACCGCTTTCTTTGCCGCTGGTTTCTTGGGAGCTGCCTTCTTCTTGGCCGCCTTCTCCTTGGCTTCAGCCGCCTGTTTATTGAGCTTGACGGAGCCCGAGGCGCCGGTGCCCTTGGTCTGTAGCAGGGTCTCCTTGGTCACCAGGCTCTTGAGGGCTCTATTGACGAGGGAGTTGTTCTTCTCCACATCGTAGCCGCCGGCCTGCAGGATCTTCTTGAGCGCCGCCACGGACAGCCCGCTGCGCTCCTTGGAGGCAGACACAGCCTTGACGATCAGCTCCGACACGCTGGGACCCGATTTCTTGGGCTTTGCCGCGGTCTTCTTCTTGGGAGCTTTAGTCGGAGCAGGAGCAGCTGGTGCTGGAGCAGTTTCTGCCATTTCTAATAGTTTAAGACAGAGAAAACTCACGCGTAAAGCTGAACTGTTTTGTATATCACAGAATGTGAGCAGAAAGGCGGAGAGCGGAACTTATCCACATGATGAGAACCGTGTAGACTCAACTGACCCGCATGCAACATTCTCATTATGAAAACGTCCTGTCTTGTGTTTTCTACCCGCACAAAGTATACAATTTGATAATGAAATACGAACAAATAAACACAAACAACCGAGTGGATCAAAAGAGAAGGGTTGAGTTTACAATATAACTTATTCTTTAACCAGAAACTTTACTGCATTTTTAATTGAGGTGACCAAAACTGCATTGTCGTCCAGCGAAAACAATCTGCTCGCTCAGTACTTTGCGAAATGTTTTTAATATAAAATGACAATTGTGTTATTTAAAGTAACTGTGTGATTTGTTTCACAAACGAGAAGGCTAGCCAAACACAATTTCATAAGTTTGATGCGTGATGTTTGTAAAACTGGACATTTAATCACCCTTATGTGAGGAGCGGTTAACACACTGCAGCACGCACTGCCGGAACATCCCATTGTAATCGATTGGGAGAATTACTTTATTGAATTGTATGATTTCTCTTATCCCTGACTCACACTTGTTAAAACAATATATGTACCCTGGCATCACCACAGCATTCTCTGAGTAGTTTATATATTTCATTCGTGGTGTATTTCATAGAAAATGCCACCTCTGTCTCCTGGTGAGGAAAAAGTTGTTTTTTTCACACTGTGTGTGTGTGTGTGTGTGTAAACATGTGTTTGCCTCTGTAGAAATACAACTGTAATACGAAGGGAAATGCATAACCATTATGTAGGAAAACAATGTGAAACAACTTATTTTGAATCAGATTAAAGAATCTACGCAGTTGTTTCTTTACTCCTTGTAATATAGATTTTTAAAACAAATGCTCCAAATACTGCAAAACACAAAACATCTCAATAAATACATCCACATTCACGTTGTTAATCAGCGACACTATGCAGTGAATGCGCGTCAGCAGTTTCGTGCTTAACCCGCGCTCTCAGACACGGCTCAGTGGTGGGCGGGTCTGATGTGAGCGCGCTCTTCTTTGCTGGCTTCTTTTTCAATCAGGTCCGGTCTGTGCGTATGTAACAGAACGGTCTGTGCATGTGTAATAGAACGGCTGCTGTTTTAATTAGGGTGTTTTTTCTTAAATATTCATCTACAGAATGTCTGGAAGAGGCAAAGGCGGTAAAGGACTTGGGAAAGGAGGCGCCAAGCGTCATCGCAAAGTGCTCCGTGATAACATCCAGGGCATCACCAAGCCTGCTATCCGCCGCCTGGCTCGCCGCGGAGGAGTGAAGCGAATCTCCGGGCTGATCTATGAAGAGACCCGCGGGGTGTTGAAGGTGTTTTTGGAGAATGTGATCCGGGATGCCGTCACCTACACTGAGCACGCCAAGAGAAAGACCGTCACCGCTATGGATGTGGTGTATGCGCTGAAGCGCCAGGGTCGCACTCTGTACGGATTCGGAGGTTAAGGATTTCCATCGGCTACATTTGAACACAAAGGCTCTTTTCAGAGCCACTCACAATATCAAGCAAGAATTTAAATCCATGTAATAATCATTCACTTTATACAGTATGAGGCGATGCTCTTTGGGTTAGTGTGTTAATTGAATATTTATGCACTTTTTTTATACATATCTGTGTAAACTCTAAATTCCAATTATTTATATATATATATATATATATATATATATATATATATATATATATATACGCGTTTTGGAAGTTATTTTGTTTACATTAATAAAGTACAGATAAAGTACTAACGATCTCATTAAATTATTGTATGTTGGTCTAAACTAAGGAAAGGGGTATTGTTTTAGAAACATGTTCAGCTTTAAGTAAAAACACCGCTGTTTCTCAACATTAACATCTAAACAAACTGCTGATCTCGCATCAATAGCAGTGTATTCACTGGAGATACCTTCCAGCCCTCCTTACGCCGGGAGGCTGCCTGTCACCGGGGGAATGCGTAGCTCAGATGCGCGGGATTCTACAGCGGGGTGTCGTGGCCGAGTGGGTAAGAGATGGACTGGAAATCATTGGGGTCTCACCGCGCAGGTTCCTTTTGTATAGTATAATCTCATTCAAACCGTAGATAGGATGTGTAGGAATGTTTTTCATGTGGGCACAAATCTGAGCCTGTGTTACTGAACCTCATCCAGAGGATACTGGAGTTAAAACAGACACGGTGTCTAAAAATCTACTGCGATATTTTGGTTATTTGTATTTTGTAGAAAAACAAAACGTTTTAAAAAAACAATTTCATACTTTCAATAAATGATTGTAACATACAATTTAAACTGGTATCATTGCAGATATATCTACCTTTGCACAATGTAACAAACTGGACCGTCAACAATATTGGCTTCCTTGTTAACTGAAGTGTACAGAACTCTAAACTGTAAACTAAAACCTAGAAATTATAACTAAACTCGAACATGACTGTGGGGCAGTGTGGTTTTAAACACGTCTAAACGGTTACATTTTGTTACACTGTGTTCCAATTTAAAAATGCGCGCCAAGACGAAAACAAAAGACAAACAGCAGCAGAACAGCGCCAAACCAGAAACAGCGGGAAGGGAATGATACAGCCAATCAGAGACAGGAAAATAAAAATCTGCACGCCCTCATACACTATGACGTCTTTACATGCTAACAAGTATCGCACCGTTTTGTCCAATCACGAATGAGCCAGTGTGTATAAATAGCAGGAGAGCACCCTTGCATTTATTGTTATTCTAAATTACAGTGAAGATGTCTGGAAGAGGAAAGACCGGCGGTAAAGCCCGTGCTAAGGCAAAGACTCGCTCCTCCAGGGCAGGACTGCAGTTCCCAGTCGGCCGTGTCCACAGGTTGCTGCGGAAGGGAAACTATGCTCAGCGTGTCGGCGCTGGAGCCCCGGTCTATCTGGCCGCTGTGCTCGAGTACCTGACTGCTGAAATCCTGGAGCTGGCCGGGAACGCCGCCCGGGACAACAAGAAAACCAGAATCATCCCGCGTCACCTGCAGCTCGCTGTCCGCAACGACGAGGAGCTCAACAAGCTGATGGGAGGCGTCACCATCGCTCAGGGCGGAGTGCTGCCCAACATCCAGGCCGTGCTGCTGCCCAAGAAAACCGAGAAGCCAGCCAAGAAGTAAATCACTCGGACACCGCTTTTAAGATCTTCTAAAACCCCAAAGGCTCTTTTAAGAGCCACCCACTTTTCTATAAAAGCGCATTGAATCTGTTTCTGTTTACTGTGAATAATACCGAATGGTGAGAACTGAAGCAATAAATAGTGTGTGTGTTAGTGCAGCGTTACCATGTCTCTGTCTAGCTATATCAAACACAGGCCTTGCCGCAGCGGGTGTAGCTGATGTTCCCCACATCAATGCCACGTTCTTTACAAAGAAACAATATGATACGATATCAATTTACTGGTTTACTTAGTTTTCAAGCGAGCTACATTGAAACACGCTTCCAGTTTGAAATCCACCCACTCCCGTGTTTTTTGTTTAAATTGCGGTGATGTACACTCAATCTTGGGTCCAGAAAAGTGTCCATTCAGGAAATTGTGTTTTTATTTTCTGTGGTTATTTATTTTAGTTTTTAAGTCTGATTTATAGTTTTTAAATTGGGCTATTTTCTTTAGTGTTACGGGTACATGTTTGGGTTATGTATTTTCTCTCGCCATAAATAAGTTGCTTGTCTATTGACCGTTTTTCCAATTTTAAACAGACTGCATAATTTGAATTGAATGTATTTCTTAATACTGGGGATAAGCAACTTATTGCTCGTAATTGTATTCTTGCTCCTAATTGTATTATTACTTGTACTGTGATACTTGAAATGTATGTGCTTATGATTGTAAGTCGCCCTGGATAAGGGCGTCTGCTAAGAAATAAATAAATAATAATAATAATAATAAAAGCAATGTTTTCCTGAATGACTATACTGTATTAAAAAAAGGCGCCAACAGCTCAGAAACAATGACTGCTTAACAGAATGCGCGCAGAATTCAAATGTTCCAATCAATCATTGAGAATCTGGAATATAACCAATGAGGAAAATAAACCCGCCCTAATGTGTCACAGCCTATCAGGACAGCTCAGTTCCTCTATATAGTCTCTGGTGTCGGCTGCGTGTATTACTTTGTACAGTTTTTCATACTGTGAATAAGAGTTTGAAGATGGCAAGAACCAAGCAGACCGCTCGTAAGTCCACCGGTGGAAAGGCTCCCAGGAAGCAGCTCGCTACCAAGGCTGCCCGAAAGAGCGCTCCCGCTACCGGCGGCGTGAAGAAACCTCACCGCTACAGGCCTGGGACTGTGGCTCTGAGGGAGATCCGCCGCTATCAGAAATCCACCGAGCTGCTGATCCGCAAGCTGCCCTTCCAGCGACTGGTCAGAGAAATCGCTCAGGATTTCAAGACCGACCTGCGCTTCCAGAGCTCCGCTGTGATGGCGCTGCAAGAGGCTAGCGAGGCTTACCTGGTCGGGCTCTTTGAGGACACCAACCTGTGTGCCATTCACGCCAAGAGAGTCACCATCATGCCCAAAGACATCCAGCTGGCCCGCCGCATCCGTGGAGAACGCGCTTAAACTGCAAAACCCTTAAAACAGCGAAACCCAAAGGCTCTTTTCAGAGCCACCCACTTCTCTGAAAGTGTTATATTCCAATAATTCTAAATAAAACAGCTGTAGTTTACACGGTAAGTGTTATATTGTTTAAGTTTCGCAATTGGAACATGTTAACATTATATTTCAAGTGCTTTTTGGTTTTTATTCCCAACGTTGTGTTTTTTTTATAATCATCAAAAAATATCTATACAGACAGAGACCACATTTTAGACCAAAATAAAAATCGGGTATCAGATATGAAAGAAAGGCCGTTAGTATCCTTAATCAATTTCATCGTCGTTATACTTAATTAGGTAGCGATTTGTTTATTCTATTACACTATTAGGAACTGCGTGCTAAAACATCACAGGAGTGCCACGTTTATTACAGGCGGAATTTCGGGTTGATTTCAGCTTGTTCGATGTGTAACAGGAACGGGTTTTAGTCTTTTGAAATCGATTTGTTTTATTTTTCTGTCCTCGCATCTTGGCTGACAGACTCTGGGGATGGTGGCGTTTGCTTTGTGGTGTTTTTTTCTTTTTATTTCCTCCCCCAAGCAGTATTTATATCAAATAAACTAACAATAATATTTGCATGGGTCAAATACATGAAATTATTTGTTATAAAATTAAATATATATAGCTATACGTACAGACTACCTTAAATCAAGGGTACGTTTGTTGCAGTTTGCCAGTATTGCAAGTACAGTTGTCTATCTTAGGGCCTGTCTACACTACATAACCGAACTCGAGAACCGTACTCAAAAACGAGTTAATTAATCCAGCTCAACGCGTTTCATGTTTAGTCGGGCTTAATGCGTCCACACACTATTAAAATAGTTCGGTTACAGTTCCTAGCAGCGCATTGAACAGTGGGAATGAATACGATAGTATCCCACCATGCACTGTTTCATTTTAAAATATGTTATGCCCATATTAATAGAGGTGCATACTGCTAAAAAAAAAAAAGAAATCCAAGTATTTTGGGGGAAAAAAGTAAATGCGCGCGCGCGCACACACAAGTAGGGCATCTCTTTAAACAAATTGAGCAGATTCTGTTTTCATAACTACTCAGAAAAACGCAGGAGGGTGAAGCTGGCTTCTTATTCGTCTGTTTCTTATTCGTCGTTTCTTATTCAGACTTTGATCTGCTCCAAACGGAGTGCTTGGCTCTATGTATTATAACAATTCTAATGTATGTATTATAATTGAATTAGTAACAGTGTTTTTAAGGTGTTAAAATCACGTTGGGCTGAACATTTCTCTGTGGATATTTATACATCGTCGCTTTAACTGCTCACTTCTTTTTAGGAGCTGCGGGTTTAGCTGCCTTCCTCACCCTGTTAGGTTTCCCTAACTCCAACCCCTAATCCCAACCCTAACCCCAACACAAGAAAACAGGCTATTGTAGCTGGATTTTCCGTTACATCTATTCTTGACTGGCCCCTGCAGCAAGAATGAACAAAATAATAACTGTTTAAAACAATGCACATATCCAGAATCCTGCTTCTCATTGTTCCGAAGCAGTTTGGACTCAAAGACGCTGCAACAGCTCTAGAGGGAGGGGTGCCAGCTGGGCACAGAAGTGCTATAAATAATAGTGCAGAGTGAATATACAAAATCATATCGTGATTAAATAATAGTGCAGAGTGAATATACAAAATCATACCGTGATTAAATAATAGTGCAGAGTGAATATACAAAATCATATTGTGATTAAAGTAAAATAAGCAATAATACACGTGAACAAAAATAATACAAATAAATCAGTAATAAGGTGCTGAAGCACACCTGCAACACTTGCAGTCTTATTTTGTATATGCTGTCCAAACAACAACTATATTTACAGCCCTATTTTGTGCAACCAATTTTATTTTCCCTTTTCTCTCTGCCGTCTCCGCTTTTCCATGCTTGGAGTTCAGACCAGGTCATTTCCTGTGTCATCCCCTGATCTTTGTAAAGGTTAAACTCCCAGGCAGGACAATAGATGTATTTTTCTGTTTGGTCCCTGTTTTAATTCTAACATGCAGAACCTGCACAGTTGGACAGACGGTTGAGGTTCTGTCTGCTTCCTCTTTTTATGGCTGAATAATCGTGGACAACCAGTCTTAACAGGTGTTGTGTGGATTTTCTTTCCAGTAGACACCTGAGGAAGAGCTGGTGGAGATGGACTTGCTGGTAGATGAAAGGAAAAAACAGCAACAGCATGATGTAGTTTACTATATAAGTTGTGTAAGTTATTCTGTCTCTTGTATAAATAAGAGATATCATTGCGCTGTTTGCTTAGCCTGAACTGTTGAGCTTTGCTTTGTGATCCTCATGTGAGATGACATGTCATACATTAAGAAACTCTTCACACAGGTTATGAACTTATTATAAATCAAACAAACAGAAAAGCTAGCCAGCAAATATTTGTTTTGTTCTTGCACCTGTCTGTTTGACACTTCTTTGTATCTGCACGTAACTATATTGTATTTGCTTTTACTTGTAACTATATTTACATTTTGAACTTGCTCTTAACTACACTATCTGTAATGCTTTTCTAACGATATTTACATGGTTATACTAGCACATAACTTACTGTAATACTTTGTAACTGTACGTCACCCTGGATAAGGCATCAAATAATATAATATAAACAAATAATATAAAATCAGTTATAACCACATTCAATCTACATTAACGGTATTTAGAAAGTATATTAGTTTTATATAATATAGTTAGAATAGCTCTTTTTTACATTTACTCACTCTTATAATAATATGCTAATAAATAATAATAATAATAATAATAATAATAATGATGATGATGATGATAAACAATAACAACAATAAACGCATTCTTACCTGTCACTCCGAGCTACGTGGGAAAGTTGTGATGTTTATAGCAGAATGATGTTTAATAATATCAAATCAATTATCAATACATATTAACTGTATATAGAATATGTTTTATGTTGGAGGTTAAACTGCAGTGTACAGAAATTAAGGATATTTATATATTTATATATTATTTTGTATTCTCTAGTATAGGCAGCACTGTGGAGTAGTGGTCAGGGCTCTGGAGGGTTGTGGGTTCAATCCCAGGTGGGGGACACTGCTGTTGTACCCTTGAGCAAGGTACTTTACCCAGATTGCTCCAATAAAAACCCAACTGTATAAATGGGGAATTGTATGTAAAAATAATGTGATATCTGTAAAATGTGAAATAATATATAATGTGATATGTTGTAATAATTGTAAGTCGCCCTGGATAAGGTCGTCTGCTAAGAAATAAATAATAATAGTTAGAATAGCTTCTTTTTACGTTTACTTACTCGTACAGCAACAACAACAAAACACACAAGAATAACCGCATTCTTACCTGTTTCACTCCGGGCTACGCGAGCAGGTTATGCTGTTGAAATCTCACTCACTGTACTCACTCTGGAGAGCTCGAGGCGGGAGCTCTTGTTTAGGCACAGACCTGCACAACAGCGCCAAAACCGTGTAGCGGCGGCAGCAGTATTACATCCGTAGTGGTTTAGCACTACCATAGAGAATGAGTCTTTTGTCTCAGGATAGATAGGATTCTAAAGGCTTGTAATTGAATGATTAAAATACAGTTGTGCGTCGTGTTTTAGCCAGAATTTAAATATGCCACACTGCATTCTGAAGCTTTCAGAACAACTGGTATGAAACTGGTTTGCATGAGTTGTAGTGCTTTATTTAACAATACACAATACTTTCATTGTAAGAAGTTTTTTTCCATTACCTGTCGTAACATCATTTTTAACAATAAATATCAATTACTTTAGATTTTAAAATTAATGTTAAAGTATAAAATAAATAAAACATATTCGTTGTCGGCAGGATTCGAACCTGCGCGGGGAGACCCCAATGGATTTCTAGTCCATCGCCTTAACCACTCGGCCACGACAACCAGCTGCTTCAAATACCGCACTCTGAGCAATGCATTGATTCCCAACTTAAGACTGCAGTGGACAACATTATCAGCCCAGTCTCCTGTTCAAACCAAGTTGACTTTGAAATGAATTCCCCGACCAGGTCTTGAAACGTCACTCTAAACTCAGATTCTGCACAGCCCAGCGCAGCTTTGAAAAAAGTTATTGCTGGAGACAGCCTACAGCTGTGAACCACAGAGACTATGCCTAGATCACGAGTGACCTGTAATCGTAACACAAATAACCACTAAAACTAATGCTGCCCCCCTTGCTAGCGGAGGCGAACGACATCTTATCATTATACAACGAAGCCCTGAAATGAACAGCCTTGTCAACGCTATATTAAAATAAATAAATGAATAATGTAAACAAACATACTTGCTGCGTTCGTGATATTTTTTCGCCTGGCTAGATTGCATCCACAGTCTGCGTTTGAAGTGACGGATTTTGCAATTACATCAGCATGACTGTGTATCGGTAGATAATTCAGACAAGTGTAAAAATAGGACGTTTAAAAATGATCAGACATCATTAATAAAAGGAATATTGTTTATATTGGTGTTTATAATAATAATAATAATAATAATAATAATAATAATAATAATAATAGATCCCGAGAATTTTGTTTATTTATTACCTTAAAATAAGTGCATACATAAATGAGTGTGTTGTCATGGGAATTGGTGATCAAAGAAATAATAAAGTAAAATAAAATCAATAAATAACAACGTCATATGAAGAATTATTTCCATGTTGTGTTTTCAAGCACTTCACCGCGCGGGGTTTGGAGACGGCGTTTCTGTACAAGCTGCGTGTGACGTCAGACAGACAGCAGGCACTAGCAGCCGGCACGGCACGCTGTGGGATACGAGAACTCAACCCTTGTGTCTGGGTGGAGAAACATGGCTACCGCAGTTGAGAGCTGAACTCGTTCACCTGCTGTGCTTAGTGTGATCAACAACAGCGAGTGTTCAAGACGATTGCTGGTAGTATTGTATAGATACGTGGACTGAGTGTTTTAACCTTTAAATAAAAGACAGTTCACCAGAGTATAAGAGAAGGCTGTGTGTTTATGAGACGCGTCTGTGAAATGAAAGAAGAGATGGATATCTGCGCATCCTCCGCGTCTCTCCTTGAGGAAGAACTCGCCTCTGCTATCGAGCCTGCAGTGAAAGCGGCTGTGCTGAGCGTCATGTCTGCGTTAGCAAAGTTCGTGGACAGTAAATGTGCAGTTTTCAATCTCAGACTGGACGAAAGAGACCAAGAATTCGAAAGCGTGAGATTGCGATTGGAAATAGCGGAGAGCGATTTGAAAGCAATGCGAGACGGAGAATACATGAACACTGCCGAGAAAAACTTCACCCAATCTCTCACAAACACTGAAACACAATACCACGGGAGCGACAGTATTATTGCTCAGGGGCTGCCGGCGCGGGATTTCTCCACTCTTCCAGTTCAGCCAGTCAGGGATCCGGTGCCTGCAGTCCACACCGCACTGAAAAACTCCCGTGTTTTAATCCAGGAGGATGGAAGCTATTCCGAGCAGGACCTGCTGATGCGAGGTGATGACTCTGAACAGAGAGACCACACAAGCACAGCGGGGTGGAGAAGAGCACTGAAAGGTAAGGAGATCATATTTCAATCGATCAGCTCTCACTGTTCTGTTCACACAACGTTAACAAGGAGGGAGGGAAAGAGTAAACAAATAGTCCTACTGAATGTAACCTGCGCATTCAACACCATCGCTGTTATAATATAATGTAAAAAAAATCAAAGGACATTTTAGCCTCAAACCTGTTATTTGAGTTTTGCTTCTTTTGTCCAATCATCGTTTTACATTCTGTTGCTTAGCACTGCCTTTAATAGCTACTCTTTTGAGCAAAAGACTGCCCCCTTTATCCCACTCGGCTCCTTAATTACTAATATCTTGGCATCTTTGACTATCTTATTTTCTCCTCTTTCAATGTATTTAGAGAATGTGGATCAAGCCATCTCCAAGTGCAGTGGTGGCCCACAATGTTTTGTTGCCTAGTTTCCCCCACTCAGACAACTTGCCTCCACTTAAAATATATACAAAATATTTAAATTACAAATCTGCCTCACTGGTGCAGTGGTACCCCAAATATTATCAATTTATTACCAATGAGGAATGATTGGGTGTCACAAATGTTCTTCATTTTACAACCAAAATAGTTTGTGCAAGAGTGACAGCTCAGCATCTGAGGGGCCAATTCAACACTCCTCACATTATAATGACAGGTTACTGGATGTGCAATCTAGAATGAACCCAGTTTATGATGTAGATTTTACAGTGTTTCACTCTTCTCTCTGACACAGGTCCTGCAGAGAGAAATGCTCTCCCTCATGCTGAGGAAGAGTCGATGGCAGAATCAGTTCCCATTCAAGAGGAGTTCTTTGACCAGGAATGGTGCAGGAGTCTAAAGCAGGCTACAGAGCTGGCATCTATTGAAGGGGAGGAGGAGAAACCTGCACTAGATCCTGTCCACATTAATGAAGAGATCCCTGGAATTGAACCGGTCATCATTAAAGAGGAGGTTCTTGAACGTGAGTGTGACCCCATTGAAGAGGGGGGTTCTGACCACTTTGAAAGACGACAGCAAATTCACACAGGAGAGAAACTGCATCTCTGTACTGTTTGTGGGAAGAGTCTCAGTACATCAACAGAGCTGAAAAGACACCACCGAATTCACACAGGAGAAAGACCGTACTGCTGCACTGAATGTGGAAAGAGTTTCAATACCTCTACAGAACTGAAAAGACACCGTCGCTTTCACACAGGAGAGAAGTTACACCATCTTAAAACACACCAGCAAATTCACTATGGAAAGAAACTGTATCACTGTAGTGGATGTGAGAAGAGTTTCACTCAGTTAGGAACCCTGACATTGCATCAGCAAACTCACACAGGAGGGAAGCTGTATCACTGCACTGACTGTGCAAAGGATTTCAATACAGCAGGAGAGCTGAAAATACACCAGAGATCTCACACAGGAGAGAAACCGTATCGCTGCACCGAGTGTGAGAAGAGTTTCAAACAACTATCCCACCTTAAAGCCCACCAGCGAATTCACACAGGAGAAAGACCGTACTGCTGCACTGAATGTGATAAGAGTTTCACTACCTCTACAGATCTAAAAAGACACTGTCGCATTCACACAGGAGAGAAGCCGTATTCCTGCACTCAGTGTGAGAAGAGTTTCAAACAGTTACACCATCTTAAATCACACCAGCGAATTCACTATGGAAAGAAGCTGTATCACTGTAGCGAATGTGAGAACAGTTTCTCTCAGTTAGGAACCCTGACATTGCATGAGCGACTTCACACAGGAGGGAAGCTATATACAGCAGCAGAGCTCAAAATACACCAGCGATCTCACACAGGAGAGAAACCGTATCGCTGCACTGAGTGTGAGAAGAGTTTCAAGCAACTATCCCACCTTAAAGCCCACCAGCGAATTCACACAGGAGAGAAACAGTATCATTGTGATGACTGTGAGAAGAGTTTCATTGTGTCTGCAGACCTGAAGAGACACCAGCGAATTCACACAGGAGAGAAGCCGTATAGCTGTGATCACTGTGGGAAGAGATTCAATCGGGCAGAAAATCTGATGTCACACCTTCAGGTTCATTCTGGGGAGCAGTCGACTCACTGCGCTCAATAAGAGAGATTTTATTTTCCACTCCCAGTTGTAAAAGCACACAGTATCCAGACACTTCACTAGGAACAGTAGCACTGTGCCTCCATCACAAGATGACTCAGTCTAGTATAAGCGGAGAGTATATAAGACCCTGAGATGCAACTGGACTTTTTGATCCCTTTGTCAAAATGATTTTGTCTTCTGATCCTTGATTGTCTGAGTTATTAAAATGTAAATCCTGGGAAGGACTTGTCTGATTTTTTGCATGGTTGTATATTATAGTTTCATGAACACAAGCTTCATTTAATTCATACTTACAGAGCTTGTGTGTCAGATTCCTGTTGCTCTACATTGTACAAATCAGAAAGGTCAATGACAGAAATAAAAGCCCCATTACAATATTTTAATAGATTTTTTGTATTTATTTTTTGGTATTCCTGAATAAGTAGCTATTCATCTCTTTAAAAGCATCTGTAAACCTCAAAACACTCAACTATACAGGACTAGAAGGCCTCCATTTGTTCTAATATTTGCATCATCTTGTACTTGGACTGAACTGCTCTATATTTTTACTGTATTCTACTACTGCTCTTAATTATATCTATTTCCTTAATTATATCTATTTATATCTTAATATAAATTATATCTTAATTATATCTATTTCCTGGATCTTGTACTTGATTCTACTCTTATAGTTATCCATGTTCACGTTTTTTTTGTAATTGCTCTTATTTGAAATCGTTCTTATCCGTTTATCATACTTACTATGAGCTCTTAATGGAATTTACTCGTATAAGCAAATATTTTTATTATAAGTTTAAACTGCTCTTCGTCAAACTTGCTCTTAAATGTAATTATTTACCGTATTCTTTATTTTGCTCTTACTTGAATTTGATCTTGTTTTCCGCTGATTTGTCTGAACTTTTATAACTGCTCTTATCTGTAATATTGTGTAATGCGATATTTTGCAGTGTATTACTTTGTATTGTGATGGTTTGTAACAACTTTAAGTCGCCCTGGATAAGGACGTCTGCTAAGAAATAAATAACAAATAAGAATATAAAATGTTTTATTGTTCAAGCCATCTCTCAAGTGCAGTGGTACCCCATTTTTTTGGAATATATAATGATTTAATCATTTTAAAGACGCTTTTATCCAAAGCCACTTACAGAGACTTGGGGTGAACTGCGCATCACAACTGCTGCTGCAGAGTCACTTCCAATAGGACCTCGGTCTCATCTGAAGGACGGAGCACAAGGAGGTTAAGTCACTTGCTCAGGGTCACACCCAGTGATATAATGGAGTGGGGCTTTTATGGCATAGTTTTGCACACACGTTTTTGTTCCAACTGCATTCAAATGTGAAGCAAATATTTGTAAATCTTACAAATGCAGAGGAGGAGTGGAGAGGTTGTAGGGGGAGTCACTAGGGATTAGGGGCAGTGTGGTGAAGAACAAGGGTCTTGAAATGACTTACACATTCATTTAAATTGATTGTTTTTTAAATAAACATAGGTATTTCAGCTTGTTTTCTTCAAACTGACAGCCAGACGTTATAGCAAGTAAATTTAAAGCGAAGGGCAAACTGGTATAATTGTAGATACAACTACCTTTTCAAAATGTAAACAAACTGGACTGTCAACAATATCAGCTTTTTTGGTTAACTGAAGTGCACAGAACTCTAAACTGTAAACTAAAACCTAGGAATTATAACTAAAGTGGAACATGTCTGGGGCAGTGTGGTTTCAAACACTTCTAAACGGTTACATTTTGTTACACTGTGTTCCAGTTTAAAAATGTGCGCCAAGAGGAAACAAAAGACAAACAGCAGCAGAACAGTGCCAAACCAGAAACAGCGGGCAGGGAATGATACAGCCAATCAGAGACAAGTAAATGAAACACTGCACGCCCTCATCCACTATGACGTCTTTAACATTATAATAAAGCAAGGGTGGAGAAGGAGCGGGCTCTGGAGGCAGGGGAGCGTAGTGGAGGTAGAGCTAGTCTTCTAGTGCAGGCGGAGCGGAGAGGTCGAGTGGGGGTGTAGGGAGAGATGAGGGTCTGGAGGTAGCTGGGTGCAGACTGGTCAAGGCATCTGTAGGCTAGTACAAGAGTCTTGAACTGGATGCGAGCGGTGATCGGGAGCCAGTGGAGCGAGCGGAGTAGTGGAGTAGCGTGGGCGAAGCGAGGCAGAGAGCATGAACATTAGCACCAATTTGGTGACACTTTGTTGTTTGCTGTGTAGTTTGTAGTGTAGCTCCCCCTGGCTCTGTGCTCCCTGGCCCCTAATTCCCAAGTTAAAACTGCACTGAGTCCTTTCCTGTTCAGGTGCAGCCAGTCCCACCTGTACAGGCCATTCGCTGTTGAGAAGGTTCTCCAGTGCCCTATAACTCTATCTGGCTGGCTGGGGCAGTGGTTTTAAACTTCAGAACGGTGACATTTTGAGGAAACAAAAGACAAACAGCAGCAGAACAGCGCCAAACCAGAAACAGCGGGAAGGGTATGATGCAGCCAATCAGAGACAGGCAAATAAAATTCTGCACGCCCCCATCCACTGTGACGTCTTTAACATTATAATAAGTTTTGCACTGTTTTGTCCAATCACGAATGAGTCGGTGTGTATAAATAGCAGGAGAGCAATGGCGTATTTATTGTTGTAGTATTCTTAACTATAGTGAAGATGTCTGGAAGAGGAAAGACCGGCGGTAAAGCCCGTGCTAAGGCAAAGACTCGCTCCTCCAGGGCAGGACTGCAGTTCCCAGTCGGCCGTGTCCACAGGTTGCTGCGGAAGGGAAACTATGCTCAGCGTGTCGGCGCTGGAGCCCCGGTCTATCTGGCCGCTGTGCTCGAGTACCTGACTGCTGAAATCCTGGAGCTGGCCGGGAACGCCGCCCGGGACAACAAGAAAACCAGAATCATCCCGCGTCACCTGCAGCTCGCTGTCCGCAACGACGAGGAGCTCAACAAGCTGATGGGAGGCGTCACCATCGCTCAGGGCGGAGTGCTGCCCAACATCCAGGCCGTGCTGCTGCCCAAGAAAACCGAGAAGCCAGCCAAGAAGTAAATCACTCGGACGCCGCTTTTAAGATCTTATAAACCCTCAAAGGCTCTTTTAAGAGCCACCCACTTTTCTATAAAAGCGCATTGAATCTGTTTCTGTTTACTGTGAATAATACCGAATGGTGAGAACTGAAGCAATGAATCGTGTGTGTGTCAGTGCAGCGTTACCATGTCTCTGTCTGTAGCGATATCAAACACAGGCTTTGCTGCAGCGGCTGTAGCGACGTTCCCCACATCAATGCCACGTTCTTTGCAAAGAAACAACATGATAAATATCAATTTAATTGGTTTACTTTGTTTCACATGGAGAGAAATTGAAATATACTTTCAACTGACAAACGTACTAAACACATAGATTCAATAATTATATGTCCGTGTGACAGAGAGAGAAAGAATTCAAACTGTAAATCTCCCTCCCGACCAAAAAAGGCGCTTGGTAAGGTGGATCGTATGCTTCCTCCTAGATCAGTGCTGCCCAAACCCGGTCCTGGAGAGCCCCTATCCAGCAGGTTTTATAGGTAACCTTTAATCATCAATTTCTTAACACCTGGAACAATTTCATTGTGATCAATTAAGCAGGTGATTTATTAAATGAAGTCATTTCGAGATCATTTGGTACAAAAAATGAACTACCCTTTTCAGCCCTCAATGGCCTGGATTACATGCTGGGAAAATGTCATGACTTATCTGTCTACTGTCATGACTTATTTAAGGTGGTTATAATTTTAGATCATTTTAGTTTGTTTAATTTATCAATTCCTGCTTTGAAACTTCATGTTGTATTTGATTTTTGTATAATGTATTACATTTGTATTCAAACATAAACCAAAACTAACTAAAATTGTAATCCAGACCGTACCACCTTAAATAAGTCATGACCGTAAACAAGTCATGAGATTTTCTCAGCATGTAAACTGGCCCAATGACCAGAGCTCCCTTAATTGAACAAGTTATTTGCTTAATTGATCAATAACTTCCATGTGTTCCCAGTCTTTAGAAATTAGCAATTTAGGGTGACCTACAAAACTTACTGGATAGGGGCTCTCCAGGACCGTGTTTGGGCAGCACTGTCCTAGATGGACTGCCTTGACGGTAGGCGGAAACCGGAAGGTGACCATATTAGGGGGAGCGCGTAGTTGCATGTACCTGGAAGGATTCCATTGCAATCAGCTGCGGGGCGGGCCCCTATCGGAGAAACCATGGCAACGGGTTGCTTGCAGGGAGGAGGTTCTGGGTACAAAGGGGAAGCAGCTACGTTAGTACGCGCTTGCGCTGATGACGATATTCAGCCGGAGCCTGTGCGTTTGTTGTTGTTTTGTTTGTGTCGTTATCAGAGGAGGAGTGAGAGTCGGGAGCTACAGCCGCGGAGCCGGCATTAGACCCGGAGCACGTCCCTCACAGCACAGCACAGCACAGCACAGCACAGCACAGCACAGCACCAGCACTCACCACGACCCCGGAGAAAGAGCACAGTTTCGTGCACGGAGGATTGTGGTTCAGGAGTGTCATTCTTTTGTTATTAAGGACTGTAAACCTGCCGTGTTCCCCCCGATACCATCGCTGGCAAAAGGGGGGGGGGGGGGTTATTATTATTATTATTTATTGTAATTATTGAAATTAAAAACACAGACGTTTTTGGGAGAACTCTGGTCTGGACATTGCCTTTATTATCACCACTCACATCCTGTTCACAGTCCGAATAATACAAAGTGGTGAGAATTGCAACAATGAATACTTTCTGTGAGTAGTACAGCGTTACAGTATCTCTTTATCGCTACATCAAACACATACCCGCCGCAGTGTACAGCGCGTGTTGCTGACATTCCCACATAATCACCACGTTCCTTACAAGGAGACAGTACGATACAATATCAATTTAGAGGTTTGCTTTGTCTCCGATCGAGCTACATTGAAATATACATACAAGTGGCGTATATATATATATATATCTTGGGTCGATACAACTATCCAATCAGGAAATTGTGTTTTACGTTTGTTTCTATTAGTTATTTTTTTTTTTAGTATGATTATATTTTTAATGGATCTATTTTTTTAGGGCTAAGGGTACATGTTTTGTTTAATTATGTGTTTATTATGTATTTTCTCTCGCCATAAACAAGTATTGCTTGTCTATTGTTGAGCGTTTTTCCGTTACAGTTTTAAACATAGACTGCTTAATTTTAGTGGAATGAATTTTTTAAATGGGGGTCTAATATGTTGCTGAATTAGTTACTAAAAAAGGCGCCAACAATTCAGAAACAATGACTCATTCAAATGCGCGCAAAATTGAAATGAACCAATCAATCATTGAGTATCTGCAATAGAACCAATGAGGAACATAAACCCGCCCTAAGTGTCTCACAGCCTATCAGAGCAACTCAGTTCCTATATAGTCTTTGGTATCAGCATTTTGTATCATATTTTACAATTTTTTATACTGTTTGGAAGAGCTTGAAAATGGCAAGAACCAAGCAGACCGCTCGTAAGTCCACCGGTGGAAAGGCTCCCAGGAAGCAGCTCGCTACCAAGGCTGCGCGAAAGAGCGCTCCCGCTACCGGCGGCGTGAAGAAACCTCACCGCTACAGGCCTGGGACTGTGGCTCTGAGGGAGATCCGCCGCTATCAGAAATCCACCGAGCTGCTGATCCGCAAGCTGCCTTTCCAGCGGCTGGTCAGAGAAATCGCTCAGGATTTCAAGACCGACCTGCGCTTCCAGAGCTCCGCTGTGATGGCGCTGCAAGAGGCTAGTGAGGCTTACCTGGTCGGGCTCTTTGAGGACACCAACCTGTGTGCCATTCACGCCAAGAGAGTCACCATCATGCCCAAAGACATCCAGCTGGCCCGCCGCATCCGCGGAGAACGCGCTTAAACTGCAAAATACCTTTAAAAAAAAAAAAATCCGGAAACGCAAAGGCTCTTTTAAGAGCCATCCACTTCTCTTAAAGTGCTGATTTCCAGTAACTTTAAACCACATAGCTACTTTACGCATGAGCTGTACTGTACTATAAATATATTTTCACGGTACTTATAAAAAGATGAAAGAAACTTTTTTTTTTACATATAATAAATTTAGCAATTGCAACGTGTTGTTTAAGTACCAATAAATGCTTGATTATTTAAAGGAAATGAGAACACATTTAGACAGTAAAGTGAAACTGAAATCAGATATAAAGGAAACATCGTTCTTGTAAACCAATGCAATTATGTTTAGCTATTGATTAATATTGCACTATTAAAACATAACGGGAGTGGCAAGTTTATTATCAATGTAAAGAAAATCCGCTCTTTTTAGAAAGGTGTGTTGGCACTTCTTTTTAGGAGCCGCCTTCTTCGCTGCGGGTTTAGCTGCCTTGGTCACCTTTTTAGGTTTAGGCGCTGCCTTCGCTTTCTTCGGGCTCTTCTTTACGACCTTTTTAGGCTTGGCAGCCGCTTTCTTCGGGCTCCTTTTGTGCTTTAGAGTACAATGACTGGCTGTTCTGTGTTTAAACATGTTAATGGATAACGATACATTAATTGTAAATTAAAAGAGAAAGTGCTTACAGAAAGAAAACGCATCTTGTCTGAAGTGGGGTTTACACTAAAAATGAACCTAAATGGAGAATGCGGGCATCGATCCCGCTACCTCTCGCATGCTAAGCGAGCGCTCTACCATTTGAGCTAATTCCCCGCTGCCAAAAGCCCCCTCTCGCTTTCACTGCTACTTTCACCGGCCTCGATCAGCACTAAAGAGAGCACGTTATCACTACCTTTACGTGTAGATTAGAGAGAATCCGTGTCTGCAGCTATGAATGTTTTCTTCAGGTGTAAAAAGTTATACATTTACAGACAATATGGCGTATTTTAAAGTGATTTAAATAAAATCCTTCGAGCCGGATTTGAACCAGCGACCTAAGGATGCCCGTGCTTTTCCACTACAGTCCTCCGCTCTACCAACTGAGCTATCGAAGGCAGGTCTGTAACAAAACACGGCTAGACGGAATGTATCAGTGGCACCTTCATTTAAGTGCTCCTCCATAGAGCCACATGGGGGCGCACTTCACTGTTTCAATGCAAACTTGTTATACATGAAGGAAATGTACTCTGGAGTCACAAAATATGGAGGATAATTTGTGCCACATTTATTAATAAAATAATAAGTCACGTGCAACCTCTTTCGAAGCACTATGAGAGCAAGACCAGCTTCACAATCAGAGCCCTCAGTGTGTGTTTCTCCTCATAGACCCCAATGTTAAAGCCAGGCTGTTTCTCCTCATAGACCCCAATGTTAAAGCCAGGCTGTTTCTCCTCATAGACCCCAATGTTAAAGCAGGCTGTTTCTCCTCATAGACCCCAATGTTAAAGCCAGGCTGCCCTGTAACCAAGTTTCAAGTCCCAATCTACAGGAACAGAGCTGCACAGAACAAGCATGAATGATTATCTATAAAGGGCTTATTACTGTCAATTCTTAATTGATGTACATATATGTATGTAAGCAACCGTACACTTTATCATCAAGGAGCCCAGAAGATCTGAAGATGCTGTCCTACATGGATAGCACAGATTGGTTATTTCTCTTGTGTACATGTCTTTTTTTCTGTTAGAACAGGACAAGCTGACAGACACCCTTGTGTTACATATTTTCATCAACGCTTTGGTTTTGTACAAGGAGTGCTCCGGCAACACAATCGCTCAGAGGGACTTCATTCTGCAGCTAGCCCTGGAGCTACGGCAGAAACATTTTGATAAGAGACACGAAAGCCGGCTGGCAAATGCCCCTCAACCTTCAGCCAGCGCTGCACCCACTGGCACACGGAATAAAAGACAATGCCAGGTTGCTAAATGCAATAAAAACAGAACTTTTGATGTCTGCGCCCGTTGTGAAAAGGCAGTCTGTGGCAAATGCACTGGTACAGTTGAAAAGCGTGTTTTCTGCATAGATTGTACTTAGAAAGCTGTAATAGAATTCTGAAGAGACAGACAGAGCCTTTGAACTCTGTTTCACTTAAAGCATTTTCACGTTGCATAAGTTATGTTATATTTTAGTTTTATAACTAGTTCTTTATGTTTTATAATTTCATATGTGCACACAGCTTTCTACACCTGTTTGCACAGAAGTTTATTGCGTAAAGTTTATTTTATTGCAGTTTTTCATGTTTATGTATAT
This sequence comes from Acipenser ruthenus, assembly GCF_902713425.1. NCBI lineage: Eukaryota > Metazoa > Chordata > Actinopteri > Acipenseriformes > Acipenseridae > Acipenser > Acipenser ruthenus. Next base: position 50,265 of record NC_081232.1, on the reverse strand, counting down.
GTGCTATTTTTGAAAAAAGTTTAATTTTCAATGTAAAAACAGTGTTTCTGCTCTGAAAATGTTATGTATGACGTTCATAAATAAAAATATTAAGTTGTATCCGATTGCTTGGTTTTCATTTTCATATCAAAGCAGTTTTAAAATGGAGCTGCACATTCTGCAGGTGTGGTGGTTGTACATAGTCCGAAATCTCGGTGGTTCTAGTGTTAAGGATTTTCTTGCATCCTATAAACCTCAGGCAACTGCATGTGTGAATTATTAGATTTACAAACTTTCCAAGTAAAACAAATATCACACATTTGTCTAAAAATGCGTTAAATACGTTTCTTTTAAGTAGTAGTGAATAAAATCCAGCTCACAGTTTCTGCTAAAATATTTAGTTTATTTATAAAGAGCAAAACAAGAAAAACACATACATTTTTCAATCCACTGTTACTTCTGCTGACCTAGACCACACATCGTTAAGACTATGTACTTGAGGTTTTGTTTCTGTTCTGTGCAGAATGACAGAGCTCTGATAACGAGGCCCTGTTCAGACAGCCTCGGAGGCATCTGAAATCTGTTTGTATTCACAAAGCTCACAGTCACGGCACTTTTCTAAACTGCTGACGACTTAACTGTCCAAAACAGCAAATTCATTAATTTTTTATTACTCAAAACATACTTTAAGCTAAGAGGTGTTCCTAAAAAAAGTACCTGGTACCTGTGGGCTGCTTTGGTGTGAATTTGCTGGTATCTATTTAATTGTGCTGCTCCAAAAGAAACTCTTCTCACATTCAGAACACTTGTTAAGCTGAGGGGACACGAAGCCCTTTGTGGCTTGGAACTAGGTTTCAGGCCACTGCGCGGCACACCAGGGGAGACTGGTGTGCTGTTTGGAGGCGTCCTTTCAGTTCTGCTTTTGCAATGAAACCCCCCACATTCACTGCATGTCCCCCTCCTCCATGAATGCGCTGGCCTGCTGTAAAGCGAGGTAGGTGTTTGAAACTCTCCCCATATTCAATGCATGCTCCTGTGCTCCATGAATGCGCTGGTGTGTTGTGAGGTGGTGCAAGTGTTTAAATCTCTTCCCGCATTCAGGGCAGCAGTACGGTCTTTCTCCTGTGTGCGTTCGCTGGTGTCTTTTCAGCTCTTCTTTCGTATTAAAATTCTTCCCACAGTCGCTGCAGCGATATGGTTTTTCGCCAGTGTGAATGCGCTGGTGTGTTGTGAGGTGGTGTGAATATTTGTAACTCTTCTCACAGACAGTGCAGTGATAGCTTTTTTCTCGGGTGTGAATTCGCTGGTGTCTTTTCAGCTCTGCTAACCGACTGAAACTCTTCCGACACACAGTGCAGCCATGCAGTTTCTCTCCAGTTTCAGTTTGCTGGGGCCCATGGATCTCTTCATTAATGTGGTCAGGATCTAGTTTAGGTTTCTCCTCTTCCCCTTCAATAGATGTCAGCTCTGTAGGTTGCTTTGGACTCCTGCACCATTTCTGGTCGAAGAGCTCCTCTTGAATGGGACCTGATTCTGCCTTCGACCCTTCCTCAGCATGAGGGAGAGCATTTCTCTCAGCTGTCAAAGCGAAATAAATGACAGTTATTTAAAAATCTATTTCATACATTGTTGATTCTAGACTGAACATCCAGACAGGACCAATCTAAACCAGGCATTGCATTTTACAAACATTCACTTTAAAAGGTCCAAACACACAATCATAAGTAGAGGATCGTTTGGACTTGTGTAATCCCACCCCATCACAGAGTGAGATATGGGTCAATGTTTTTCAGGAAACAACTACATTATGCAATATAGTTTTGTTTTATATCTGCTACCTGTGCAGTCAACCCTTTGGTATAAACACAATTCTCAATCATCATTTTTGTGTTATTAATTCGCTTTGATAAGGAGTGTCACAGAAAGAATTAAAATGACCATTTGCAAATCTCTATTCTTAAGGATAACAACTGAATCTGGCTGATGTTACTAATAGGCTCAGGGGCTGTCTAATGGTCCAATGAAATGTTGGCAGAGAGCAAATTTTCTCACGGAGTGCTGCAACAGATTAGCAGTTTGTTAGAGAGGAAATTCTGCCAAGTAAAGTTTTTTATCATCTCAATATTTTTAATTTGTTTTATATTTCACATGCATTGACACCAATCAGCATGAAGTACTGTGCTTTGAAACACCACTTTCATCAGCCACAATATCTACACTCCTCATCTGTTAATTGTTTATAAAATGAAGTTCTCCAGCTTTCAAGTGGTATAAGACGCTCACATTAAATATTTTTAAATGTCACATACACAGTATTTATTTGATTTGGACAGGAATATATTTTGGACATAAAGCCACTTTTTGGACACAAATGGCAGTGCTGAACAATAGTTTTGTAAATTGACTTAATTATCTATTCGATATTTTAAAATAATCCTGATTAGAAACATTAATCTGCTTGTAATATTCTTACAAAAAGGTATCATGAAATTAAAAAAAAAACAACAACATAAAAACAACCTTGTAATCTTCAATTAAAAGTCTAAGACGATATTTAAACTCCAGGAATATCACTTCACTAGGTTACTATTTAAAGCAACAGAGTTTGGATGTGAGCCATCTCACTTAGAATGTGCATAATATAACAAACACACATTGCAATTGAAAAAAAAATAGTGCAACTCATACTACTGCTGGTAACGCAACCAAAATGATGATTATCAATGCATCGCTGGCAAAGAATAGTTACCTGAAACAGCTGTAATATAAACATTACAAAAGTTACAATTGTTCAACACTACCATTTGAACATACAAATCTAAACACTATGAAAATAATGTTGTTCCAGCACGTTTCTGTCTCCACTTAGGATGTCTACTCCCCTCCCCGGATACATTTGGAATTTACGCTAATGAGCTATTAAAAATAAACATTATTTAGCTTGCAATATCATGAATTAATTTGTAAATTAGTCTTATTTTATGCATGAGACCAGTGCATTACCTTACCTACCTACAAAGTAAAAAAGCCTTTATTGGCTTAGCGTAGCATACATTTATAAGATAGGAATGTTGCCTACAAGTGACGACCAAAAATTAAACATTGACCAAGTTGTCTAATGTTTAATGGAACCACCATAGGGGGTATACATGCAGCACGTGTCTAGTGTCTCATTTTCCATGTGTATCAGATCCTATGTTGGCCTCCAATTTTCCTAATAGGAGGCTGTGTGGTCCAGTGGTTAAAGAAAAGGGCTTGTAACCAGGAGGTCCCCAGTTCAAATCCCACCTCAGCCACTGACTCATTGTGTGACCCTGAGCAAGTCACTTAACCTCCTTGTGCTCCGTCTTTCGGGTGAGACGTAATTGTAAGTGACTCTGCAGCTGATGCATAGTTCACACACCCTATTCTCTGTAAGTCGTCTTGGATAAAGGCGTCTGCTAAATAAACAAATAATAATAATAATACATTTCAGTATGTGTTGGGTTTTAACATTGTCGCCCCTTTTGGCGTTTTTAGGACGCTTAGGCTAATCACAGTCTTCTTTACGCGTTGATAAATACCGGCTCTCATGTGGTCACTTTTGTGTCAATACGTCTGTGGCCCCGATGGCTTGCCATAGCCGTACCGTGGTTTCGTGTTCAATGCTATTAAACCAGAAACGTAATTCAACTTAAAATCTACCTTTCAGTGCTCTTCTCCACCCCGCTGTGTTTGTGTGGTCTCTCTGTTCAGAGTCATCACCTCGCATCAGCAGGTCCTGCTCGGAATAGCTTCCATCCTCCTGGATTAAAACCCGGGGGTTTTTCAGTGCGGTGTGGACTGCAGGCACCGGATCCCTGACTGGCTGAACTGGTTTTGTGGAGTAATCGCGTGCAGTGACTGGCAGGCCGTGAGCAACACTGTCGCTGACCCGGGTGTTATTTACAGGACCCCCCACCGCCTCCTTCTCGTGTAGATGAAAGAAATCCATGTCAAGCCCGCAGTATTGTTCACTGGTGTTCGTGAGGGAGTTCCTCTCGGCAGTGTTCATGCATTCTCTTTCTCGTACGGCTTTCAACTCGCTCTCCGCTATTTCCAATCGCAATCTCACGCTTTCAAACTCTTTTTCTCTTTCGTCCAGTCTGAGATTGAAAACTGCACATTTACTGTCCACGAACTTTGCTAACGCAGACATGACGCTCAGCACAGCCGCTTTCACTGCAGGCTCGATAGCAGAGGCGAGTTCTTCCTCAAGGAGAGACGCGGAGGATGCGCAGATATCCATCTTAAGTTTTCAGAGACGCGTCTCAATGGGCCCGCAAGTGGTATACAGACGAGCACCTTCTCTTCTGTGCCGACTGCTTTAATCTGCCTAACCGGAAATGTCCTTGTCCAATATAGTCCTCAATTGTACAGAACAAAAAGCAATTGCCGCCTTAAACACGATGAATTTTCAACAAACGTACAAACTATCACTCTGAAACTCCAGCTGCTATATTTCTCCTCTCAGACAACGCTACTCCACTCTACAATCACGTCCGTGTTGTTTCGTCTTTAATCAACAGAGAAAAAGTGAAGGTGTTGCTTATCGATCTAGCGCCATCTACCGAGCACCCCCAGGAGTTTCATCATCAAAAGAAGAAAACACGGTATACGTTTTTTGGTAATGCGATTAAGTTAATAGTTTTAACTCTACACTTCGTGTTGGAGAAGAGGGTTACGCGTAACAGTATTTGTATATATATATATATATATATATAGAGAGAGAGAGAGAGAGAGAGAGAGAGAGAGAGAGAGAGAGAGGGGTACAAAACAAAAGCCACCACTGCATAAATTACCTGCTTGCATAACTGTAGGGCATTCCTCAATGCAGCTTCCCACTGAAGGAGGATGAATCCCTTTTCCACTTGCCATTATATTTAAGCTCTTATTTAGATATTTACTTATTTAACTTCTGTAGCCTTACTGCTAGTCTCAGGTGCTGATTCTGCCTCACTCCCTCTGTCCAGTTCCATCACACTCAGGCACGCTTGCCCTTCTGAACTGCATCCCCTGGTCTCAGTGCCATTGAGATGAGGATGGTGTTCCAGGAAACCACGGCTTAGCCATTACCCACAGAGTGAAGGCAGGTGCTGCAGGGCAGGCAGTACAGAACGGGATTCATCCCAGAATCTCCTCCTGGAAAATACCGGACCAGCAGGCCTCCAGCCAGCATGTTATAAACAAGAGGTGTGAAACGAACAGAACATCCCACCAGTGCGTGTCCTTTGAAGCTGAAGATGACACCATTATACCGATAGTACGAATATTGATATTACAAAAACACTTGAATTTGCAAGCTTGAAATCGTCAGTAAAAGGTTTTAAAGAATAGCGCATCTCGATGATGGAATTTCTAACCGGTTGTGCTGCTGTATGTCTGCACACATTCTAATAGGGACCATACTTTGGTGAAAGTAACGTAAGCCAACACTGTTATGGAGGGAATTTTAAAAGAGATCATCAATATTTACCCCTCCCTCCCTCCCTCCCTCGACTAGCACAGACACTCACAAGCACGTTGCACAGAGCTGTTTCTTCAAGACCGCCATTTACATATTTTTCACCAGCAAAAGTTTGCGTTGTTTGGTGTGTAACGTGTATTAAAGTTTTTCTTTGGACTACATGACCTCAGCTATCGCTATGTAATTCATAGTGAGAGCCATTAAGAAATTGAAAAGTACCGCTCTGGCCAAAAGTTTTGCACCCCCCTACAGAACAAACTAATGTTGCTTCATAAAGTCACAATGAAAGCTGCTGAATAATGTTCCCTTGTTAACATATTGAATTCCACCCCCTCTATATAGAATGAACTCCCTCAGCTTCATAGAGTCCAATGAAAGCTGCTGAATAATGTTCCCTTGTTAGCATATTGAATTCCACACCCTCTATATAGAATGAACTCACTCCGCTTCATAAAGTCGAATGAAACCTGCTGAATAATAATTATTATTTATTTATTTATTACCAGGCACCCTTATCCAGGGCGACTTACAGTCGTAAGCAAAAATACATTTCAAGAATCACAGTACAAGTATTAATACAATTAAGAGCAAGATAAAATACAATGACTTTGGTTCTAGCAAGTACAAGTGTGACAAAATACGATTCAATAACGGAGCAGATAACAGTGTCAGTGGAATAATGTTATGTTGACATACTGAATTACAGACCGCTTCGTAGTTTTTCATTTAATTAACAAAAAACTGACAAATTAAACAAATTGGAAATTTTGAAATCTAACATGAAATACTGTTGTAATACTATTATGGCTACAAGTAGATTTTTGTGACAATGGTGTAGATCTAAATTATATGCATATAATTATATATATATTTATATTTTTTTTAATTATGTCTCAAACCTAAAATTCTAGGTAATGCAAATAGGGCATAGCTGTACATTGCCATGAGCTTTACATACAGAGTGATGCACTCCTGAACCCCGTATTCTGATGTGCTCAATAACGTACCCTAAAGAGCACAGAGACCATGTTACATCACAACTGGATCAACAGTACTTTCATCAGGATTTGACACGGAGTTAGAAATGTAACTCTGACCCAAATATTTCAAAGCTGCAATGCACACAGTACCTAAAGTGATGTGCTAAAGAAACAGGGTTTATGTAATTTAATAAAACGCAAAACAATAATTTTCTTACAATAGTTTACTCGGTTTCTATGAAAAGACGATTCAAAAGCAGACGTCTATTTTAAGATTTCACTATACTTGCATAACACAATTCACTGGGCTACAGAAATTCAGAGAACAAAAATAAAGAGTTACAGTACACTCCTAATCTAAGCTTCACAGTATTACAACTCTATTCCTACTCGTTATGAACAGTTTTGTCCGTGGCTGCAAACCAGAGAGATGTGCTTCAGGGATTTACAATTAATTCTATTAAGATATCTAATAAAACACATTAGAGTGGCCAGCATTAGAACATGTTTGTCTATATTAATAACACAATATTTTACCAAAACATTCAAATGAAAAGTTGATTTTTGTCTATTGGTAAATAAAAATACAACCAAATACAAAAAAATTCTAAAACCTACAAAACTAAAGGGTCATCCAAAATCGTCATTTTCTGAAAGCGTACAGTTGGGGGGTTTTGATTAAAAAAAAAAAATCATAATGTATACAGTTTGAAACATTAACATGCCTTCCTGCAAAAAGTACTGCAGCCACCAGAGAGGACTGCTTTGTCAGAGTTATTTATATTTAACTTTTAGTTGAGAAAAAGGATCCTGTTAACGCTGGCACACATTTCCTTTCCAGCGTAGATGGAATCCTATGAAAATACGCAGACAGTGCTCAACATAGGAACGAAAATGAGTGTGATCGACTTTCGCTAACACAAAAAAAGAAATGTTTTCACAGCTGGAAATCCATGGGCCAATTAAATTCAAGATCAGGATCCTCTTGAGAGCCATAGAGAGAAAAAGATTATCATCAAATTGTGTAATACCTGTGTGGGTGTACAATACGGGACACAGTCAGAGTGTCTATTTTCACTGTCTATATGGTGAGTAATTACATTTTCAAAATCTAGGGCCTACTTGTGGTGTCATCATTTTCATGTACTATTTTTTTTTTGGGAGTCGATGTTGATGATAGTTTTGGACGAACCCCAACACTAGTGGACCTGTACTGAGTGCGTCTTAGGCTAAGAAGAAAGATGCTGTAAGTGGGACAGCACAGCCACCAAGCTTCACGGGAGACTGAAGTTACACTACGTTCTCACACGATATTCTGAAACAGATTTGAAAGCTATTTCAACTGAACCAGGAAGAAAGGGAACCAATTGCAAGGTCCAATACATACGTATTGCTGCAGATTATAAAGTGTTACTGGCTGCAGCGTGACTTCAAAACACAACAAATACTGAATATAAAAGAAAATGAAAAAAAAAAAAGATGCAATCAGTTCATAATTCAAGCTTCATGTCCTCCGGCTAGACTTGTTATTTCACGCTGCAGTCCAGAAGCAACAGCAAGATCACAGCAGGGCGCTACTCTCCCACTCTATATATACAGAACTGCACCATATCCTAAGAGATGCATTAAGATACTCATCAAATCACTAGGTATACTTATTGAAGATGAAGAAACAGTTGAAACAGTTTGCTACAACACTTCGACGACTGCCTTCTTCTGAAGGCATGGATCCATCCACACTTTTGAATCCATCAATTTTCTATATATACAAAATCATACAAGCAGGTGAATAAGCATTGTTCAAAAACTTCTTTACAAAGGTCTCTGGGCATCAAGAATCTCAGTGGTTACTCCAGTCATGGGCTGCCTGAATGCCTTCCTTATGTTTCTGTACAGGTACAGGACTCATACATGATAAAAGATAAAAGTAATCTTTTGATAGACTTGCAGACGTTTCACCGACGCCGTCGAGTAACTGTACTGCTTGTAGCAATTGAGATGAAAAAGGGAATGCAGTCAAACAATGTTTTATAGATATTTCTTTACATCGTGGCCATTGGAAGATTATAGAGTGGCAACATCCAAATTCATTACTCAAGCATAAATAAAACTGAGAAGTTAGCACATCCTAGCAGTTTTTCCACCCAAAAACAAACAAAAAAAAAACTGGTTTTACATTTGAACATAGTTCCTGTTCCATCTTTATGTGACTGTGTGGCTGGTGATCACTTTCAAGTTTTATTACAATTAAAAGTGTTTGGTCACAAAAAGGAGATGTCCTTGATGACTCCGACACACCAACACAACACACGTGGACTGCACCAACACATTTAGGGGGTGTGTCTGACAGCATGGCTAGACTCTGTGTGTTTCTTCAGCTGGGAGTGGAAAGTAAAACTCTTCCCACACGCAGTGCAGCAATACGGTTTTTCCCCCGTGTGAATTTGCTGGTGTGTTTTAAGGTGTGGCATCTGTTTGAAACTTTTGCCACACTCAGTGCAGCGATACGGCTTCTCTCCCGTGTGAATTCTCTGGTGTCTTTTCAGCTCTGCCGATGCAATAAACGTCTTGCTGCATTCAGAACACTGGTACAGGTTCTCTCCTGTGTGAATTCGCTGGTGTAAAGACAGTGTTGCTGAGTGAGTGAAACTCTTCCCACACTCGGTGCAGCTGTAGGGTTTCTCTCCTGTGTGAATTCGCTGGTGTAACGCAAGCGTTCCTGAGTGAGTGAAACCCTTGCCACATTGCGTACAGTGATACAGTTTCTGTCTTGTGTGAATCTGCAGGTGTCTCTTCAGATCTGTCGACGCACCGAAACTCTTTCCACAATCAGTACAGGGGTACGGTCTTTCTCCGGTGTGAATTCGGTGGTGTCTTTTCAGCTCTGCTGACCTACTGAAACTCTTCCCACACACAGTGCAGAGATGCACGTTCTGTCCAGCATGAATCTGCTGCCGTCTTTCAAAGTATTCAGGACCCCCCTCTTCAATGGGGTGAGATTCAAGTTCAAGAACCTCCTCTTTAATGACGACACACTCAATTCCAGAGATCTCTTCATTAACGTGGACAGGTTCCAGTTCACTGGCCTCCTCTTTAATGTGGACAGGATCTAGTGCAGGTTTAACCTCCCCTTCAATAGATGTCAGCTCTGTAGCCTGCTTTGGACTCCTGCACCATTCCTGGTCAAAGAGCTCCTCTTGAATGGGAAGTGATTCTGCCTTCGACCCTTCCTCAGCATGAGGGAGAGCATTTCTCTCTGCAGGACCTGTGTCAGAGAGAAGGGTGAAACACTGTAAAATCTACAATCATATCAGATATGTTGATAAAGATAGAAAGATAATGATAATATACAGGTCAGAAAACATTATTAAATGTCTGAGTATTTATTTATTTGCTTTGTGTATGTTCTGTTTAGAAACTGTATGTTACTGCAATACAGTATTTGCTGTGTGATTCTTGCCTTTGATTATGTCTGACTGGGGAGAGGGAATAATGTGGCTCTCAATTGTAACTAGGCTACGACTTTAAGAAAAAAAAAATCGTGCTATAATATGTCCTGAAAAACAACATTTACTTTACAAAATACATTTATATTTTAACAAAATGGTTTTGCACATGTTACTGCTGCTATAATTCATGAAACTTTTGAACAATGTGTTGAAGGTTTGTCAAGTGTGGGCAACAACCCTGTCAGATGACAGCATTTATCATGAGAAGTATTATTTTAATGAACTGTAAGTTAACAAAAGCAAGTGTTAATCGTTATTTTAACTACTGCCTCAGAAAAAAAAGTCAGTATTTAACAAAGAAAAAAATGAAACATTGGGAAAAGGAAACGTGATGCTAAAGGTAGCATTTAAAATATGAAATAATATCAGTTTCAAATGTGTTTTCAGTTACTGGACATGAAAAGACAACATATTTGTTTTAATCGTCCCTTGTGCAAAAAGCTAAGAATTAGCATGTCATTAAGGTCGGCCAATTGGATTGGATTCACATTTACACAGAAGAGGGAACCACCTCATGCTCTGGCATGCTGGGACTGCATCTCTCAGCAGGCTTTGTCGGAAAATGCGTTTTACCAGATGAAATACACCGTACGTGTTGTTATATTTTCTGAATCACGATCAAATAATAGTTTGGGGGCAAGCTGTCCCACATTAAGAACAGAAAACCTCATGCAATTCAAACAGTTACTGCTACAGAAACACACACGAGACACAGGGCACAATGCGCACGCAGCTTCATATTACAGAACACTTCACACCACTAGCGTGGATGAAAGCGGGTAAGCCAGTGTCAACGTATTAACATTATTATTTAGGATTACACAATAAAACAGTTAAACGATTTCGATAATACTTAAACTTAGTCTTTGATTTAAAATACTATCTTTAAATTGCAATGTACGTTTGAATATATAACAGTGGGTTACCCTGTATCCTTAGAAGGCTGTATTTATTTTTCTGAAAGGGATTTATCACCCCACCTTTCAGTGCTCTTCTCCACCCCGCTGTGCTTGTGTGGTCTCTCTGTTCAGAGTCATCACCTCGCATCAGCAGGTCCTGCTCGGAATAGCTTCCATCCTCCTGGATTAAAACCCGGGGGTTTTTCAGTGCGGTGTGGACTGCAGGCACCGGATCCCTGACTGGCTGAACTGGAAAAGTGGAGAAATTTCGTGTAATGGCTGGCAGGCCGTGAGCAAGACTGCCGCTGCCCCGGGTGTTCCGTGCACGTTTATCAGCTGTTTCACTGAAGAATGAAGCGCGCTTCAAACGGTTCTCTTCCTTCTCCTTCTCGGCTAGATGAATGATATTAGTGTTCATCCAGGAGTGTGGTTTATTGGTGTTCAGGTAGTCTCGTTTTCTTACTGCTTCTAATTCGCGCTCCGCTATTTCCAATCGTAGTCGTACGCTTTGAAATTCCTTTTCTCGTTCCTTCTGACTGACGTACAAAACTGCGCATCTGCGGTCCACGAACCTTGTGATCGCAGACATGACGCTCAGCACAGCCGCTTTCACTGCAGGCTCGATAGCAGAGGCGAGTTCTTCCTCAAGGAGAGACGCGGAGGATGCGCAGATATCCATCTCTAATTTCTGTATGTTGTATCCTTTTTAGGCCTCTTGTGAAACACCGCCTTCGCTTCTGTGCTCGATCTAGTTTTATTCTGCCTTTACTGTTAAACAACCCTCCGCCGTAATCTCTACACTTCCATCAACAGCTTACAAGAAAATAAAAAGATTTTTAGAGACCCAAAAACAACATGTAGACAAGCCCGACTGAACAGTAACTCACGATGTCCCTGCTCCTCTCAGATACACAAACACTGTCTCCCTGGCGCCTCAACCACTTCCGTGCTGTTCACACAACGGAATAGGTCTGCCTGTTACCAAGCAGCGCCACCTAGCGGATACCTGTTATTTATTAAGTATTGTATGGAATTAACAGGCTGTATTATTTCAGGACTGCGGCGTCTGTGTATGGCGGATTAATTTTGAGTGATCTCAAGTGTGAAATACACTGAGATTCACTGTGAACAAAAATCACTAAATCGACACCCGAGATGCCAGAAACAGCTTTTTAAAAAGTATTTATACATACCGTTGTGGTGAAACGTTTTGCATCACCTATTAAAAAAAAAACAACTATATGCACATAATTTAAATATTTTATTTAACACCATGTAATCAAATAATCTACAAAATTATATTGCAAAAGTCTACCGGAAGCCATAATGGTAGTACAGTTTTTCATGTTAGATTTTGAAATGTCACATTTTTATTTTTTTTAGTTTTTCGTTAAGTATACGGAAAACTACAAATCGATGTGTAATTCAATATGTTAACGTAACATTATGCAGCAGGTTTAATTCGAAGCAAAATTAGTTAATTCTACACTTATATATCCGTAATATATTGTAGAATATATAAACATATATTGATGTAGATTTTGAAATACAGTATATTTCATATATATTTAAAAATATATTCATATTGTTGATATTGTTTTTTTTCGGTAAATATATATATTAGACTCAAACTATATATATACATTGTTTGCATAGGTAAACCACATAATTGTGTGAATACTGTAATATCTGTAATAATTTATATTTATATATATATATATATATATATATATATATATATATATATATATATATATATATATAAATTATTGGCGATTAAAATGGTCAAATTCTGCGATCCATCGCATGATGTGTGCGGATATTCGTTCTGCGAGACGAACATTATCAATATTAATATCAGCGCTCTGTTCTGACTGATGCTGCTCTGACTCTTTCTCTCCCACTTACTGTATTAGCGATTGATTTCCAGTACACGAGAGGAGATGTTAAAACTTCATGCTGATTTGAACTCGGCTCTCACCAAGATAAGCACCAACTAAGACGTAGCTTTACAGTAAACTAATGTGATCCATATTTGTCTCCATCCATTTGCGCTTCCTTCCATATGATGGTGTATATATCCTTCTGTCTGGTGTTAATGGCTGAAGATTATAAATGTACTCAATGTAAAATTATTGTATTTTGTATCGGTTCAGTTTTGTTTGCTGCAATTTGCTTTGTCTTTGCAATGGTGGGACACAATGTTTGGCTCTGCAAAGACAGACACAGTAGTAGTTACAGTAGTTACAGGGAAAGAACTCATGCAGAAACAAGTCAGTAAAGAAGGCAGACTAGTAAAAATGAAAAATCCCCCCAAAACTCCTTTAAACCTAGTGAAGAACTCTCAAAATAACAACATGTGTACAAATGATATTTCTGTATCTCTGAGTTTATTTGTCGGTATGGGGCTGGGAGTCAGGGTGACAATGTGCTCCGGACCTGGCCTGGCTGTAACCATGAATTCTGAGCCTTCACTAAAATAACTGAGTATGCCTGATGAAGACCTGTATTTAAATGTCCTTTTGTCATTTACAACTTAGTAAAACAAAAAAAAAACACTTAACGTATACCACACATATATTCTATGATCATATGATATTCTATGATCATATATGGTATAAGGAGATCAGATTATATGATTAAAATTGCAATACTTAAAAAATACCTTTTTTCTTGAATCAAGCATACAGCAATGCACCATAACAGAACTGTAAACCCTTTGCAGCTGTACATTTCAAAACTGTGCAACTTTATAAAGTCTCTCAAATGTAAACATCTAACATTATGTACATCCAGCAGTTCATCATTGTGATGCAGCGCTCTTCCATTGCCTGACAAAGTTTTTATTTCAAGTTTTTTTTTCAAAGCTACGTTGTTTGTACAGGTTTTACAGGTTTTGTAACAGCGGTTAGCAAACTACAGTTGCACAGACACTGCAGACTGAACAAGTCACTTGACCACTATTGTTATTAAACTCCATACATGAGGAAACCTTTTTGAACTTTCCCTTCACTGACATGGCTTACTTGTGCTGTTGTATCACTAAGGCTGTGTCTAAGCCTCTCGTCTAATCTATGTATTAGTCAGTGGTGTGTGACCGAGTTCAGTAAAAAAAAAAAACCTGAAATATTTATTTTTTGCCAAATTATTCTTTGTATTTTTTCCATTATGAAAGCCTGTGTTGTGTTTAAATTAGATTTTTTTATACCTTTTTATTTTTACAATGGAAAAGTGACCTGAATTTTATTTTTTATAACAATTAGAGTGAGAATCACTCAGAAAACATTGATTTGTGTTTGTTTGAATTAAAATTTCAAAAACATAGTAGGCTCTCTGTATTTCTTTTTTGTTGTTTAATGAAGGAGTATGAAGTGGCCTTGGTGCCCTTGGGCTGGATTTATGTTTTGCCTTGCTGCCCCTGAATCTTCACACCCAACGAAGGCAACACTAGCTTGCCCTTCATGCCCTGTAGTAGTGGCAACATCACTGCTTTATCATGAAGCTCAGTAGTGTAGAAGTATACAGGGAGTCACAGAAGTTTTCCTCCATCCTTAATTGTGACCTGGTTGAAGTAACTACTATAGTGACAATGTGTCTCTCAACTTCTCATAGGAAACATTTCATTTTATATGAAAACAATATTTTTATCAATTCCATTTTTTATGTTTAATAAAAGAAAGCTAAAATAAAAAGTCAACAACCTATATGGTAGATGTGCACAATATTTAAATATTTCTGTTAATGACTTTTAAACTTCAGCTGGTTGGAGGTATGAACATGCAGCAATCAGGGTTGCAATAACTTTCAATTTCAGGGTTGTTAATTTTTCAGAAACATTATGGAAATTAGTAATGCACTGTTTGTTTCTTCTGTCATCTGTTCTGTGAATCACAGAAAATGCCCATGCATGGTTTAACCCAAATCAGACAAGCACTTCCCAAGATACTTTTATAGCAAATTAAGTGGCAGTACCAGAGCACAGACTTACAGCATGTGAAAAATGTTCAATTGTGATTTATTAACAAAGGTCCAGCACAGTAAGATCAAAATCAGATGCATCTTTTAAGCCACAGGAGACACAGTCGCTTATGAGGCAGTTTCAGTAACAGACAGTGATGCTCCACAGTCTGCCACAGAATACCTTACAAACCCACTGCATGCTCTACCCATGTTGCAAACAGCTATGTTTCCTCATTTGCGAATGGAAAGTAAAACTCTTTCCACATGTGGTGCAGTGATACGGTTTCTCTCCTGTGTGAATTCGCTGATGCACTGTCAGTGTTCCTGAGCGGGTGAAACTCTTCCCACAGTAATCACAGCTATATGGCTTCTCTCCGCTGTGAATTCGCTGGTGTCTTTTAAGGTCCTTTGACATAATGAAACTCTTTCCACAGTCAGTACAATGGTAAGGTTTATCTCCTGCGTGAATTTGCTGGTGTGCTTTAAAGTGTGGTAGCTGTTTGAAACTCTTTTCACACTCAGTGCAGTGGTACAGATTTTGCCCTGTGTGAATTTGCTGGTGTAATGTCAATGTATCTGATTCACTAAAACACTTCCCACATACATTGCAGCAATATGGTTTCTGTCGGGTGTGGATTTCCTGGTGTGTTTTAAGATGTTGCAGCTGTTTGAAACTCTTCTCACACTGAGTGCAGGAATACGGCTTCTCTCCTGTGTGAATGCGACGGTGTCTTTTCAGATCTGCAGAGGTTTTGAAACTCTTCCCACAATCAGTACAGCTGTACGGTCTCTCTCCTGTATGAATTCGACGGTGTCTTTTCAGATCTGTTGATGTACTGAATTTTTTTCCACAATCTGCACAGAAATGCAATTTCTGTCCAGTGTGAATTTGCTGTTGTCTTTCAAAGTGGTCAGAACCCCCCTCTTCAATGGGGTCAGATTCAAGTTCAAGAACCTCCTCTTTAATGATGACCGGTTCAATTCCAGGGATCTCTTCATTAATGTGGACAGGATCTAGTGCAGGTTTCTCCTCCTCCCCTTCAATAGATGCCAGCTCTGTAGCCTGCTCTGGACTCCTGCACCATTCCTGGTCAAAGAGCTCATCTTGAATGGGAACTGATTCTGTCTTCGACCCTTCCTCAGCATGAGGGAGAGCATTTCTCTCTGCAGGACCTGTGTCAAAGAGAAGAGAACAATACTGTAAAATCTACAATCACACCAGATTGCACATTAGGTAACCTGACATTACAATCTTAGGAGGACTAAATTGGGCCCCATTAGCGATGTTCCATAGAAAATGATAGACCCATCTTGAAAATATCAGGACTTGCCTTCTAAAGTGGAATTATATTATTTATTTTAACAACTACTGCATTTGTAGAAAAGTATTAAATAAGGAGTAATCTAATATTAGAACAATACAATTATGTTATGCAATAATGTCCAAACACAGTATCAATTTTAATTTCAGTAGCTGGACATGGAGAAATCAACGTGGCCTGCTTCAGTCCTGTGCAAATAGCTGTTAACTATCGAAGTTGTCCGATTGCATTGAATTTCTATGCTCCCAGCCCCTCATATGTACACGTTGATTACATTGAAACTACTTCTGCTTTGGCATGCTGGGACTGAACAGCCCTACAGGCTGCAAACCAGCGCGTTTCAATTACATGCTCACACATGTTTAGACCCCTGATTGTGTGTATTTTTAATAAATAAATACATTCACATCACCTTTTTAATTTTGTATTCAATTTAAACAATGCCCTTCAAATTAAACTTCACGTTTTATATTAATGATGTTCCCTGAAACCATGTTATGACATAAGCTAAAGGCACAGTTACATAATTCAACTTAAAATCTACCTTTCAGTGCTCTTCTCCACCCCGCTGTGCTTGTGTGGTCTCTCTGTTCAGAGTCATCACCTCGCATCAGCAGGTCCTGCTCGGAATAGCTTCCATCCTCCTGGATTAAAACCCGGGAGCTTTTCAGTGCGGTGTGGACTGCAGGCACCGGATCCCTGACTGGCTGAACTGGAAGATTAGAGAAATCCCGCGCCGGCAGCCCGTGAGCAATAATACTGTCGTTGAATTCGTGATTTACAGATTCATCCTCAGTGTAAAATGAAACGCGTCTCACCCGGTGCCCTTCCTTCTGCCTTGTCGGTAGATGAATGAGATCAATGTG
The DNA here is from genome assembly GCF_902713425.1 of Acipenser ruthenus. Taxonomy (NCBI): domain Eukaryota; kingdom Metazoa; phylum Chordata; class Actinopteri; order Acipenseriformes; family Acipenseridae; genus Acipenser; species Acipenser ruthenus. Next base: position 33,265 of record NC_081232.1, on the reverse strand, counting down.
CTGTTCGTTGGTGTTCGTGACAGACTGTGTGGCGTTCTCGGCAGTGTTCGTGTATTCTCGTTCGCTTACGGCTTTCAACTCGCTCTCCGCTATTTCCAATCGCAATCTCACACTTTCAAATTCTTGGTCTCTTTGGTCCAGTCTGAGATTGAAAACTGCACATTTACTGTCCACGAACTTTGCTAACGCAGACATGACGCTCAGCACAGCCGCTTTCACTGCAGGCTCGATAGCAGAGGCGAGTTCTTCCTCAAGGAGAGACGCGGAGGATGCGCAGATATCCATCTCTTCTTTCATTTCACAGACAGGTTTCAAAGGGCCCTCTTCTGTTGCAAACACACCGCCTAAACTCGCAGTTACCTGTAATCTGTACAGCAGTATCAGCAATTTTCATCAACAAGAGCATGTACAGATCAACAAAAGCACTGCATGTGGACGAGTTCAACTCTGAATCTCCATTCGTGACGTTTCTCCTCTCGTTCACCGAGAATCTGCTCCCAAGCACGGTCGTCACTTCCGCTTGTTACTTCTTTATTAAAAAGAGAATTGCGCTACCTACCCAAAGTGGGGACAGGTATAAAGTAATTCAGTAACATAATGGGTTCTGGTTGTTACGTAATTAACATATTTTATTATTGTAGTAGAATCATAGAAATAATCTTATTAAAACGTTGTTTTGTGTTCTCTTACTTGGAGGTATCGGTAGATGGCGCCAGCTCTTAGGAAACGGGCAGCCCCCACTGTTCCAGTCTCTCTGAAAAAAGGATTAACACGGAAGTGATTGTCAGGTGAGTGAGGATTGTCTGAGAGGAGAAACGGCTCAAATGCAGTTTACAGCTGAACTCGTTCATATGCTGTGCTTAGTTTGTTAAACAACGGCGAGTGTTCAAGACGATCGCTGCTAGTTCTGTAAAGATAACAGCAGACTGCGAGGTTTTCAGTATAGACAGTCTTCCCCAGAGCATAAGAAAAGCCGCTGTGTTTGTATTAATGGAAGAGGCGAGAGTGAGACCCGTCTGTGAAATGAAAGAAGAGATGGATATCTGCGCATCCTCCGCGTCTCTCCTTGAGGAAGAACTCGCCTCTGCTATCGAGCCTGCAGTGAAAGCGGCTGTGCTGAGCGTCATGTCTGCGTTAGCAAAGTTCGTGGACAGTAAATGTGCAGTTTTCAATCTCAGACTGGACCAAAGAGACCAAGAATTTGAAAGCGTGAGATTGCGATTGGAAATAGCGGAGAGCGAGTTGAAAGCCGTAAGCGAACGAGAATACACGAACACTGCCGAGAACGCCACACAGTCTGTCACGAACACCAACGAACAGCACATTGATCTCATTCATCTACCGACAAGGCAGAAGGAAGGGCACCGGGTGAAACGCGTTTCATTTTACACTGAGGATGAATCTGTAAATCACGAATTCAACGACAGTATTATTGCTCACGGCCTACCGGCGCGGGATTTCACGACTCTTCCAGTTCAGCCAGTCAGGGATCCGGTGCCTGCAGTCCACACCGCACTGAAAAACTCCCGGGTTTTAATCCAGGAGGATGGAAGCTATTCCGAGCAGGACCTGCTGATGCGAGGTGATGACTCTGAACAGAGAGACCACACAAGCACAGCGGGGTGGAGAAGAGCACTGAAAGGTAGATTTTAAGTTGAATTATGTAACTGTGCCTTTTTTTTTCTTTTAATAATTCTAACTATACAGAGTTGCAGGCTAAAATTGTGCTTTTAATATAAATGATGAAAGTGTCCTAGATAAAATGATTTAAAATGTCCAAGTTAAAAAAAAAAAAACTACAACTAAAACTGCTGCAATTGGTGGGACTATTAATAAAATACAATTTTATAGTGTTTATAAAAATGGGACATCGCTATTGGGGCCAAATGCAGTCGGCCGCACATTGCACAATAAATAACCTGACATTACAATCTGGACCGATTATAGATTTTACAGTGTTTCTGTCTTCTGTTTGACTCAGGTCCTGCAGAGAGAAATGCTCTCCCTCATGCTGAGGAAGGGTTGAAGGCAGAATCAGTGCCCATTCAAGAGGAGCTCTTTGACCAGGAATGGTACAGGAGTCCAGAGCAGGCTCCAGAGATGACATCTATTGAAGGTATGCAACTGAACCCTGGACTTCAGCTTGTCCACATTAAAGAGGAGGTTCTTGAATTGGAATGTGACCCCTCTGAAGAGGGGGCTTCTGACCACTTTGAAAGATGCCAAAGAATTCCGGTTGGACAAAACGTGTACCCGTGCACTCAATGTGGGAAGAATTTCATACGGTCAGCAGAGCTGAAAAGGCATGAGCGCGTTCACACAGGAGAGAAACCGTACCACTGTATTGAATGTGGGAAAAGTTTCACTCATTCAGGAACGCTGACCTTACACCAGAGAATTCACACAGGCGAGAAACCGTACAGCTGCACGGAGTGTGGGAAGAGTTTCAAACACACACACCACCTCACCACACACCAGCGCATTCACACAGGAGAGAAACCCTTTCACTGCACTGAGTGTGAGAAGAGTTTCATTGCAAAGGAAGAGCTGAAGAGACATCTGCGCACTCACACAGGAGAGAAACCATACCGCTGTGCTGAGTGTGGAAAGAGATTCACCCAGTCAGGAACACTGACAATACACCAGCGCATTCACACAGGAGAGAGGCCGTATCAGTGCCTTGAATGTGGGATGACTTTCCTTTGGTCAACAGACTTTAAAAGACACAAGCGAATTCACCCTGAAAAGGACCAGCATCCACTCTCTGCTCAAGAAACACACAGAGCTTAGACACGTTATTAGGTCCACTGTGCTGGTGTAGCCCAATAGGGAACCACTGAAATGAACTTCAGAGCCTGAGCAGTAATGCTGACAGTTTGTAGTTTACAGGGTTGAGATATAATAAAACAGGAAGTGTCTGTGTCTGAGACAGGTGCAGGGGGCTCCTGTATCGAAGGCTGTATATTGTGAGCCATTTCTTTTGATTTTTATCCAACTTTGCTTAGACGTTTGGAAGTAGTAGTGGTAGTCCAGTGCACATGTGAGTGATATGGGTTAACCGTTTGTTTGTAACATCATTGATTAAACTTCTTATTTGCAAGACAAGTGTTTAAAATCATTAGTAATGTCCGCTGTGCAGTGCAGTTTCTTATTAGTGCAACAACACAACAGCTAATAACAGATATCAGGCTTAAAGAGCAATGAAAGCAAGAGAGAACAGGTGGGTCTTGAGAGCTGATTTAAAGCGCGTTAACCGCTTTGGAGTATTTTTTTGTAAATGTTTTGTCTAAGGATGTTTTTTTTTCTTTGCTACGTGCAATGCGCACAGGACGGCGAAGGAAAAAAACCTGACACGTAGTTTGCTTTGCTTGCGTTGTGCAGTACTTAATTTAAACAAGATTTTTTTTTTTTCTGTCCGTACTTGTCCGGTATGCATTGGCCCCTAAAAGAGGTGAATATATCGGTGACCCCTCAATTTCCCGGTTTCTGCGAAATCGCAATTTAGGTCGACCCCTAGTTATCAGTGATGTAAACAGATGCACACCTACACCATTGTTTTACATCAATAAAATGACCTGCTTTATGTACCATGGTTATGAAAATCAAACATCCAACCGTGCATCTCCGTTTGTTAGTTTGTTATTTGTATGAATTAAAGAACGGTCCGATTTGAACAGTGGGTGGTATTTATGGTACTTGATTTTAAAATAAATTAGTGACCAAGCAATTTGGTGGCCTGTACAAAAAAAAAGAAATATACATGCATTATAATCAGGGGGGAAAAAAGGTTTTTTTTTGGCGATACAACGTTTTGCATCACCCTATATAACAAATTTTGCTTCATAAAGTTGAATATATTGAATTACATACCGCTTAGGGAAAAACTGACACATTTAAAAATGTGACATTTAGAAATCTACCATGAAATATTCTACTACTATTATGGTTCCGGTAGACTTTGCGATATCATTTTGTAGTTTCTTTGATTTACATGATGTTAAATAAACTAAATTATTCTAAATTATGTCTAATATAGTATTTTTTTTTTAAATGATGTCTCAATCCTTAAAATTTTAAGTGATGCAACACATTTGTCCACATCTGTTAGGTATGTGCCAGTGATGGAAGGGCAGTGGGACTCCATAGAAAACTTCAAACACCAGGTTTTCAATACACAACCTAGAACTATACATAAAATATTGCCTAGCTTATAAGAAAACATATATTGTGTTATATCTATATAGAGCACCCCAGTAGTGTTATGTACATCACATTTTTGATAACTGTTTGTTAGTCAAGTTATTGTTTAGAAATCAGGAATGAAGTGCTGAATCTGCTCTATCTCGCTGTGCACATGACAGTAAACTGAAGGAAGCAGCAGTGTTCACATCTCCAGGAAGCACAGGGTCAGCAGTCACTCCCACAGCTCAGTGCTGGATGTTAACCCTTTGTTTTCATGGGAGGACACATCCTGGAAAACTGCTTTACAGTCAGCACTGGGATACCCGTTACCCAGATACACGTCAATTGCATTTTACCAGCCTTGTATTAAGAATAAAATCAATCCTCATTTTACTTATGTATATATGTATATATATATATAATGTAACAAATGAATGCACTTACCCGTCACACGCGATTGCCGACTCCGTCACCAGTTTTCTGATCCAAAGCCCATCTCTTCAATGTTACAATTGATCTGATTAACCGTCACAGCACACTTTAAAAAAAATAAAAAATAAATCTCTAATGTCAAATCAGCTGCCTTTCTGACTCATCTTCATCTTCACCTTCACACTGTCTGTGGTACACACCTCAATATATGAAACTGAAAAAATGATCTAAATCATATTTTTTCTGTAATTAATTTCAGTTTAGGGAACATGAATCTGGCCACAGGTAATACACAAAAAAACTCACAAATGTCTATTCTAAAACAAAAATAGTGTGGACTCAGAAAAGCCCACATACTGCAAATCCATAATTGTTGACAAATCTTTTATTACACAATTTTCATGACAAAGAAAAAAAAAACATCAACATTTTTGGCACTAATATTATCAAGCTGTGTTCAGTAACTGTATAACAAAAAACATCAAAAAACATTGTTTGAGTTTACTAAACATTAGGTTTATATCAATTCTGTTAGTCCCTTCATTGATAGTGTGTGTGTTTGATTAACCACAATTATTTTATATTATCTGTCAAGGCTAAGAAAATATTTGTCCACCACTGCAAATCTATAGAAAAGCATACAAGTATGATTGTACTGGAAGCAGGCAAAGTAACTTCCTCCACAGTTTGATCAAGGACTACTAAGATACTGGCACTCATTTTGGTTTGATAACATGCTTTTTGTTAGCCTCATAGTGTGTGTGGCCATGCAAAAGCACATTTGTATGGCCCACATTAATGATTAAACGTAACAATCGATACACTATATACAAATATAATCTGCACTGACCAGAACGTCAGCAGTTGCTATTTTCTGAGTTACACCGGCTCTGCGTGTAAATGGGAATATAATGCACACACCTGAGATTCACCTTGTCTTTTTTTGTATTATCATATAAATGTGCGGTGCCCACTGAGGCTGGAGAAAATAGATGGAAAACTTTGACACACGACCTCTTGTACATCTGTTCAAAACTGAGCCCATTCTCACAAGAATGTTGTTTTGGTCTCACGTGGATGTACTCGGTAAACGGCGCATGCGCGGCATTACAGACAAGCCACTCCAAAATGATGAGCGCGAGCAACAACACGGAAGTGACGCTAGAGCTGGGGAGGAAATTAGTTGCGCCTGTCGCTCAGAGGTGAAACAACAACAGCAGCTGCAGATTCCGGGCTTAGCTTGTCTACATGTCGTGACTGCAGATTCTGCAACGTTGCTACAAAAGCGGCCCTTGTTTACAATCAGAGTTTTACATATCGTTTTACAAATAGCTTCCCTGTTATATGACACAAAATAAAGTGGAGCTTTTGATTAAGAGCCAACATTGCAACCCGTCTCCGAAATGAAAAAAGAGATGGATATCTGCGCATCCTCCGCGTCTCTCCTTGAGGAAGAACTCGCCTCTGCTATCGAGCCTGCAGTGAAAGCGGCTGTGCTGAGCGTCATGTCTGCATTAGCAAAGTTCGTGGACAGTAAATGTGCAGTTTTCAATCTCAGACTGGACGAAAGAGACCAAGAATTTGAAAGCGTGAGATTGCGATTGGAAATAGCGGAGAGCGATCTGAAAGCAATGCGAGACGGACAATGCATGAACACTGCCGATGAGAACTTTACGCAATCTCTCACGAACACCAGTGAACAATACTGCGGGCTTGACATGGATTTCTTTCATCTACACGAGAAGGAGGCGGTGGGGGGTCCTGTAAATAACACCCGGGTCAGCGACAGTGTTGCTCACGGCCTGCCAGTCACTGCACGCGATTACTCCACAAAACCAGTTCAGCCAGTCAGGGATCCGGTGCCTGCAGTCCACACCGCACTGAAAAACCCCCGGGTTTTAATCCAGCGAGATTTAACCTGTTCAGAACTGCTTGTTCAAGGTGATGACTGTGAACAGAGAGACCACACAAGCACAGCGGGGTGGAGAATAGTGGCAGGTAGGTTCACGTCAGTTTCAGTAGAAACAAAATAACATTATAATTACCGGTGTTATGATGAGTCCTGTACCCCCTTGTTATCGTGTATCCCCTAGCAACCACCTAGATATCGCGCTTGCGCAGATCTCGCGAGATTGATTTGGAGCATGCGCATATTTCTTTAATAGAAGTGTGCTTGTGTGTGCGGCCGTGAACGCGCATTTTCTACGCTGTTGCTGTGTTTATGACAACTGTAGTAATGTTGCTCAACTACCCGAGCTACTTCGAGTCTGATTTCACGATGTATTTATTGTATTTATTTTACTGCGGTTTGTTTTAATAATACAAACGTACCATTTAAAACACACACAGTAGCATATAATTATATTTTATCACCAATTTATCTAAAAAAAGTAATCGACCATAGAAATTAAAAGGGAATCATACTCCTTAAAAAGCTGCAATACTTTAAATGTTAAGAATTTCTTTATTGGGGAAAAAAATACAAATTGTAAAGCAGTAAGAAATAAAGAAATGCTGTGATATTAAATCATGTTTTGTGTTTCACAGCACCAGGGAAGCTGGCGTGTTTCGTATCTCCTTAAAAAACGCAATAGGATTCCATTACTTTACCAGATGTGCTCAGGGGGTCCAATTATCCTCATACAGGTCGTTTGTATTCTGTAGGTGTACCCTCATATTTTATTACAGGGGGATACTACATTTTTCAGCTGAAATATTTTGTATCCCTTGCCTTAAAGACTTTCTAAGTGCAATAGGATTCCAGTATTCGATTACATATGTTTAGAGGATGACGTGGTGGGGGGGGGGGGGGGGGGGGGGGCAGTGATAGAATGGCTGAAATCTACCCCCCCTACCTCCCATCGGTCCAGGCAGGGGCTCAGGCTCTTCTTCCTGATCACTGTCAATCTCCTCCCTGGAGGAAGTGTCGCTCGGCTCCTATTCACTGCCAGAGTCATTTTCCACAAAACCACTCTGAGCCAGACTCCATTAGATTAGCAACAGACTGCACTGTGGTGATTGTTGCCATTTTCTCCCCAACATAACCTCCACTGCCCAGTACAAATACATTTATTTAAACAATGCAATACAATTATTAAAAAATGCAATAATTTAAAATCAGAAATAAAAGATAAATATATATTAGTAATGTTTTTTGGGGAAGAGGAAAGAGAATCCATCTTATTTTGTGTGTGCATTATTTATTTATTTTTACCAAATGGAACAGGAAAAAATCAGATCAAATAATTATAGACATTTAAAAATGAAATCAGCAATTACAATAAATTACAGATAGGGTGGAAAAGATATCCTGAAAAGTTTTAAGGGGGGTGGGGAGAGGGTGGGGAGAGGGGGGGGGGGGGGGAGGGTGTCAAATATAGAACAGGAACAATCAGATAAAATATATACATTTCTCAATTATACAAATTGTTATTCTCTTGCCCTGTTTGAAAGTCATTGTATCATAGCGTAGTATTACTGATGAGAAAAGGGATTAGGGGCCCCAGAATCAAGCTTTGCGTGGGGTCACCACTGGACAAACGCTGTCACTGATCACAGCACTAGCTAGCACTAGCATTCAAGCAGGCTCTAAATTAGGCTTACCAACTATATAACTGTGTAACATCGTGAAATTGAAAACATTTTATCTGTAAGAACTTCTCGATTAACGACCCCGGAGTGAAATAATGGCAATCCATCATTTTTTTAACCCTGTCTTTAATAAGGATGCCCCTGGTACATCCGGCAGCACTAAGCGAGCATTTTCAAGGACATGCCAGGTACGCTCAGTAGCAGTCAAGTGGGTAATATTCTTTAGTGAAATGCTGGTTTTCTTAAATTTAAACTGTTGTCTTGTTTTTAATGGTTCATGCACAGCTAGCTTGATTCGTTTTTTTACTGCCAACTGCATAAAATGTGCAATCTAGCCATACAGATCAACTTTGAGAAAGATCTGAAGTAGTTTAATACAATGTGCAATCTAGCCATACAGATCAACTTTGAGAAAGATCTGAAGTAGTTTAATTTAGTTTTTGATGTACCAAGAAAAATGTGTCCCCCCCATAATATAAAAATGAGTTTTACACATTTAAATACTACTTATAGAGTAAGTAGCAGGGTCATGAAAATTCTAGTGTTACCCGTCTCCACGTGTTGCTACAACTGTTTAAATAACGCACCTGTCATTTTTCTTTTCATTGTTCACATCCTGGCAACTTTTTACACTTATAACTTTAAAATCTGTTTCAAAGATATTTTCAGAATGGCTGCTCTAGTGCTCTGGGGTTTGAGATCTGTCCTCTAAATCACTGGAAACAAGTGCTCTGGCTTTTCTGTTTCGTACCACATCATGGATCGTTACTGCTGTGTTACCTGTTTGACAATGTGGGCAATTATCCTCACACTATTAGTGAAAAGAGAAATTACAGGTGCGCTATTAAAACAATTGTAGCAACACGTGGGGACGTGTAACACTATTTTTGGGGATCCCGGTATTTATTCTTCAAATACTATTTAAATACTAATTATGATTGATTTGTATGTGTTTCATCTGCACATTTGAACATTCAAGCAAATCATTATTTCAAAATGCTTTACTGAGCATTTCAATTAATTATGTGTTACAGGTGGGACACATTACCTCGATGCATTCTTTTCAAAACAATGACAATGAAGAAAACCGCTTGTACAGAAGAAACTCAGAGTGATGAACCCCTTGGGAATGGAGGTTGTTCAGGACTATGAAATGTCCCTAACTCTAAATTTTTTTTTTTTTCATTGACACAGATCATGCAGAGAGAAATGCTCTCCCTCATGCTGAGGAAGGGTCGAAGGCAGAATCAGGTCCCATTCAAGAGGAGCTCTTTGACCAGGAATGGTGCAGGAGTCCAGAGCAGGCTACAGAGCTGACATCTATTGAAGGGGAGGAGGAGAAACCTGCACTAGATCCTGTCCACATTAATGAAGAGATCCCTGGAATTGAACCGGTCATCATTAAAGAGGAGGTTCTTCAACTTGAATTTGACCCCATTGAAGAGGGGGGTTCTGATCACTTTGAAAGATGGCAGCAAATTCAAACTGGACAAAAACCGTATCGCTGCCCTGATTGTGGGAAGCGCTTCAGTACGTCAACAGAGCTGAAAAGACACCACCGAATTCACACCGGAGAGAAGCCGTATCATTGTAATGAATGTGGAATGAGTTTCAGTACTTCAGGAGATCTGAAAAGACACCAGCGAATTCACACTGGAGAGAAGCCGTATCGCTGCACTGAATGTGGTAAGAGTTTCACTCAGCTTGGAACGCTGACATTACACCTGCGAATTCACACCGGGGAGAAACCATACGGCTGTACTACATGTGGAAAGAGTTTCAAACAGTTACAACACCTTAAAAAACACCTGCAGATTCACACAAGAGAGAGACTGTGACCTGTTTTCAGAAACATCGCTGAATGAATGTGAGCCGTCCTCAACTTCAGCCGTGACCACTTTCAACAGGCTAGATGTGCTGGACAGCTTGGACATACTGGATGACTTAATTACATTACTAGATACTTCTTACGTACTGGTTGCTTAATGGTTTAAATACAATGTTATCCATTTACTACCAATGCAGAGAGTATGGTAACATATTTGTTCTTCAATAAACCCTAAAATGAAATGTATTACTGCAATGATGACTGCCAAGACTGAGTACAACATTTGGTGGCACCTGTCTTACCAATTTCCAAATGCAGAAATACAGTTTTTGAGGTAAAAGGAAGAATACAAATCTCACCCAGTCATTGCACATTAGTAGCACATGCGTGACATTTTGTACAGCACTGTATTTAGGTTTGTGCCTGTTTTCAAAGAGAGTATAATTATATATTTTGAAATACCAACATATTAGCAAGCAGTGATAGGGGGATAAAACGCCCCAGCCCTGAACACCACAAACTGGGGGGGAGGTGCTTCTTCACCCTGCCTAATTGAGTGGAGTGTGATGGAGGGTGAGTGCACACTGTTCCTGTGTCAGCAGTCATGTTAGTGTTAATGCCTCTCTGAGTACAGGCCCATATCATTGGACTGAATCCATGAAGAATTTTCTTTTGGTCAGCAGACCTGTAAAGACACCAGCGGGTTTGCACAAGAGAGAAATTGTATTGCTAAAATGAATGAGGAAGAGTTTCATTCAGTCGGAATCCTTGACAATCCACCAGCATATTCACACAGGAGAGAGACGGTATCCTTGCACTGCATGTAGGAAAGGTTGTTGTGGTCTGGAGACCTGAAATACAGTGGAGTCCCACTATAGAGAAACCATGGTGCTACAATGAATCCAGAGAAAGCACACGGTCCAAGCACATGGTAGGAACCTGCTGGTGCAGTCTAATGTAGAGCAATTCAAACCCGCTTCTTCATATGATGAGCAGTAATCTACTTACAACAAGGCTGAAGTGGCTTTGTTAGGTGCACAATAGTCTGCCAGAGGGCTTGGTGCATTAATGTCTGAAACAGGCACATCAAGGACTACTGTGTCTTGTGTCTTAAAGACTATACAATGACCTGATTTTGCATAGACCGTTGTTAAAAACAGATTTTATTTTTCCCACATCCCACGTTGTGATAGGCAGAGCTGTTCATGAGAGTGCTGTTTCTGTCTCTATGTGAATGTATCATGAGTAATGGACCATCTTCATTAAGCTTTATTTAAACATCGTGTAAGGAATTCAACGGAAAGAAGCCAGCAGCAGTCTAGTCTCAGTAGATCTTCCATCGGATTATTTCATTGTTTGCCAAAAATAGAAAGCTAGTGTACATCGCTGAAAACAAAGCACAGTTTAATAATATTCAAGTAGATGTGTAGTATGGTGTCAGTGGTTTTGTTTACAGTGAAATCTCAGATTAAACCTTGTATTCCCTAAACAGAGTTTACAATCTTTATAAATGTGTAGTGTGAGTGACAGCAGGCTTTACTACCGGCTCAGATAATGATAGATGAAGATGATGCAGGTCTACAGAGCACCACTGTTTAGGCCATTAAAAAGGCTCTGCTTTGTGTGTCATAGTTATGAAAACCAATCCATTAACCGCGCACGAGGGTGTATTTAGCGAATCTCTCTGTAAAATCATGGAAAACCTCAGATCCCAGCAACAGCAAATTACATTGACCGCTCAGCTAACAGGACTGGTATATTGTGCTCATGTGCTACATGCTTTGACATACAGTTTGTAGGCAGTTATATGATGTGATCGTGTCAATAAACTTCCATTGCAAGTGATGTTCTTTAGAACTGTTTCGGTGTCACGTTTTTTAATCCCTGAATATATTTACAAATGATTTAACACCCCAGATAGTGATCATGTGTCGTTTTCAGAAATGTTGATTTCCTGGAATGCACAAGACAGTGGGTATCTGATCTACCAGTAAGTGTTTTTTCACTGCTATTTTTATCTTTTTAATGAATGCTGTGAATACACTGGGATAGGTATTGCTCTTTATACATTTGAGATCTCTCAAACTTTATCAACAACAAGAAAACCAGTTGCTAAAAAAGCTGATGATTCTGTTTACAGGAAGAGGTTGTATGCCATGAATGCACACTCAGAACATGCTGTTCCATCAGCACTGTGGCAGAAAGTTTCCACAACAGCTCACAGTTTAATAGTTTCGTGGTTGCAGAGGGGTAGCAATCTGGTGTAAAAAAATAAAATAAATCATGCACCATAAAAAAAAGAAAAAAAGTCTTGTAAAGTTGTAGAAAATGTCTGCGGTACATGTAGTAAAGCATTTCTGTCACAGCTGTTATTATTTCTAAAGCAGGGACCGCTGGAGTCAGTCTCACGGCTGGCCTTTACAGTTCTGGGGAATTCCTTACTTTTATATACTTTATTTTTGGAAAGAATATAAACATGCACATTAAAAAAAGATTTTAAAAATTCTCAAATAGCAACACATGAAATGAACAATAAAATGTTATTTGTAAACAGACAATGCATACAAAACACAAGGTTTCTGAAGATCAAAAATAAGTAAAGTTTTTTTGCGACTGTGCCGATTACAAAACACACATCAGCATTGCACATCAGGATTGCACACCGCTAACACACTGCAGCATTGCACATCAGGATTGCACACCGCTAACACACCGCAGCATTGCACATCAGGATTGCACACCGCTAACACACTGCAGCATTGCACATCAGGATTGCACACCGCTAACACACTGCAGCATTGCACATCAGGATTGCACACCGCTAACACACTGCAGCATTGCACATCAGGATTGCACACCGCTAACACACTGCAGCATTGCACATCAGGATTGCACACCGCTAACACACTGCAGCATTGCACATCAGGATTGCACACCGCTAACACACCGCAGCATTGCACATCAGGATTGCACACCGCTAACACACCGCAGCATTGCACATCAGGATTGCACACCGCTAACACACATCAGCATTGCACATCAGGATTGCACACCGCTAACACACTGCAGCATTGCACATCAGGATTGCACACCGCTAACACACCGCAGCATTGCACATCAGGATTGCACACCGCTAACACACTGCAGCATTGCACATCAGGATTGCACACCGCTAACACACTGCAGCATTGCACATCAGGATTGCACACCGCTAACACACTGCAGCATTGCACATCAGGATTGCACACCGCTAACACACCGCAGCATTGCACATCAGGATTGCACACCGCTAACACACCGCAGCATTGCACATCAGGATTGCACACCGCTAACACACTGCAGCATTGCACATCAGGATTGCACACCGCTAACACACTGCAGCATTGCACATCAGGATTGCACACCGCTAACACACCGCAGCATTGCACATCAGGATTGCACACCGCTAACACACTGCAGCATTGCACATCAGGATTGCACACCGCTAACACACTGCAGCATTGCACATCAGGATTGCACACCGCTAACACACTGCAGCATTGCACATCAGGATTGCACACCGCTAACACACCGCAGCATTGCACATCAGGATTGCACACCGCTAACACACTGCAGCATTGCACATCAGGATTGCACACCGCTAACACACCGCAGCATTGCACATCAGGATTGCACACCGCTAACACACTGCAGCATTGCACATCAGGATTGCACACCGCTAACACACCGCAGCATTGCACATCAGGATTGCACACCGCTAACACACATCAGCATTGCACATCAGGATTGCACACCGCTAACACACCGCAGCATTGCAGTTCCTTTTTTTATTTCATCTACTTCAATGTGAAGAACTTGCTTGTCTCTGTTGTCGGTGTGAGACACAAGAGTGTGAGAAACATCTTCATCATCATCGTCATCATCAGCACAATGTTAAAATCAATTTAATGCCGTTTATTTTTCAGGATTACAAAGCACATAGTTGTAATCTATGTCAATTAAACATCTAACCAGGATGCTTTTTGCAGGGTAGATCCTGTGAACAATTTTATAAGATACTTTTTCAACTTGATTGTGAGACAAATCTTAAAACTACTTCCCCCTCATAACTGGTACACTCACATAAATACAAAATACAAGTGGAATAACAACCGTGAATACTGAAAATCTATTAAAACTATGCAAAATAAGCAGTTAGAGGTTGAATTTTAAACATTCCTTACCCATTAATAACAGATATACTGATATACAAATGAATAGTGTAAACTACAATTAGGGTAAGATTATTTGATAATTCCTTACCAATGCTGCCACACTGTGGTGGTTAAATGGAACTGCAACGTCAATGCAATACTAAAATAACATGTTTGTACCTTCAACAATCAGTGATTGGATACAACATGCTACAGTGATAAACTGCTTCTGCTTGGCCTACACTATTAGCGAAACGTGATACATCATTTCCATAGACCCCGTGGCTGTTCAGCGTGCGCACCTGCTTAAATGGGCAGCAGTGTGGAGTAGTGGTTAGGGCTCTGGACACTTGACCGGAGGGCTGTGGGTTCAATCCCCAGTGGGGGACACTGCTGTTGTAGCCTTGAGCAAGGTACTTTACCTAGATTGCTCCAGTAAACACCCCACTGTATAAATGGGTAATTGTATGTAATGTGAAATAATGTATAATGTGATATCTTGTAACAATTGTAAGTCGCCCTGGATAAGGGTGTCTGCTAAGACATAAATAATAATAATAGAACATTTTATGATTAATACAAAATATCGTAATGCAATTTACGATTGGTCATATTTTAAAAACAGACAGTTTCGACATAACCAACGAAAACAAAACAAGGAATGACACCCCAGAACCTGCCTCAAAGAAGGACTTCAGAGTTGGATAAACTGCAGTTCTCTACTGGTGCTGCCACCAGGTGGCGAGAAAGTGGAACTGTCATGTCAATGCAATATAAGAACATAAGAACATAAGAACATAAGAAAGTTTACAAACGAGAGGAGGCCATTCAGCCCATCTTGGTTGTTAGTAGCTTATTGATCCCAGAATCTCATCAAGCAGCTTCTTGAAGGATCCCAGGGTGTCAGCTTCAACAACATTACTGGGGAGTTGGTTCCAGACCCTCACAATTCTCTGTGTAAAAGAGTGCCTCCTATTTTCTGTTCTGAATGCCCCTTTATCTAATCTGGTCCTTGTTTCTTTTTTCGGGTCAAAGAAGTCTCCTGGGTTGACATTATTATTATTATTATTATTATTATTATTATTATTATTATTATTATTATTATTATTATTATTTATTTCTTAGCAGACGCCCTTATCCAGGGCGACTTACAATCGTAAGCAAATACATTTCAAGTGTTACAATACAAGTAATACAATAAGAGCAAGAAATACAATAACTTTTGTTCAAGCAAAGTACAAGTGTAACAAACCACAATTCAATAATACAGCAGATAATAGTGATAGTTACATCAGGATATGATTAAATAGTGATAGTTACATCAGGATGTGATTAAATACAAAGTACTACAGGTTAAACACTTGGCAGATTACGGTATTCTGAAGTACAGGATTATGTGCAGTAAAATAGGGGGCAGATAAGAGCAAAATAAAGTACATCTAAGTGAAGGGTGATAGTGTCCCAGGATACAAACAGAGGAGTTCTACAGGTGCTGTTTGAAGAGGTGAGTCTTAAGGAGGCGCCGGAATGTGGTCAGGGACTGGGCAGTCCTGACATCTGTAGGGAGGTCGTTCCACCACTGCGGAGCAAGGGTGGAGAAGGAGCGGGCTCTGGAGGCAGGGGAGCGTTGCGGAGGTAGAGCCAGTCTTCTAGTGCAGGCGGAGCGGAGAGATCGAGTGGGTGTGTAGGGAGAGATGAGGGTCTGGAGGTAGCTGGGTGCAGTCTGGTCAAGACATCTGTAGGCTAGTACAAGAGTCTTGAACTGGATGCGAGCAGTGATCGGGAGCCAGTGGAGCAAGCGGAGTAGTGGAGTAGCATGGGTGAAGCTAGGCAGAGAGAACACCAGGCGGGCAGCAGAGTTCTGGATGAGCTGGAGCGGACGGGTGGCAGACGCAGGGAGGCCAGCCAGGAGGGAGTTGCAGTAGTCTAGGCATTGTCTATACCTTTTTGGATTTTCAATATTTGAATCAGATCGCCGCGTAGTCTTCGTTGTTCAAGACTGAATAGATTCAATTCTTTTAGCCTGTCTGCATACGACATGCCTTTTAAACCCGGAATAATTCTGGTTGCTCTTCTTTGCACTCTTTCTAGAGCAGCAATATCCTTTTGTAACGAGGTGACCAGAACTGAACACAATATTCTAGTTGAGGTCTTACTAATGCATTGTAGAGTTTTAACATTACTTCCCTTGATTTAAATTCAACACTTCTCACAATATATCCGAGCATCTTGTTGGCCTTTTTTATAGCTTCCCCACACTGTCTAGATGAAGACATTTCTGAGTCAACATAAACTCCTAGGTCTTTATGTTCATTATTCCCTCACATGGCGCATTTTGTCCACTAGAGGTCTCCTGAAACACGGTAAGACAGGATTATTAATGTTCAAGTCATTGTTTATGGAGTAATGGCTGTTTTTTTGTCTAATTAAATCCACCTGTATTATCAAATCCTGCAAACTAAACAATTTACATATGAAAAGTGGAATTTATTGTCTTAAGCCAAGTCTAACAACTATAGATGCATTGAAAACACCTGCAAATAAGATACAACATTACTGTGCACAGGGCGTGCTTCAAATGAACAAGCATGCCCTGTGAATGCCAATGGTGTCTCCCTGTGGCAAAGTGCCCCGCCCCTGTGTGCATTTGTGTGTTCTGTGTATGTATGTTGCGTGCGTATGTTAATGTCGGTGTATAGATTGGTACACGGGATATAAACGGGTCTGTATTTAAAAAGTGTAGAATTATATTTAGGCACGAGGATGGCACATCACTTCACGTGCAGATAAAATGTGTATAATGTGTGGCACGGGGTTGCACGTAATGAATTCACGTGCTGGGATTCAAGTGAATATTTAATTAGTAATTGAATCCCAGCACAACAGTATATATAGATGCACGTTTTAGTCACTGGGGGTTGGTGTTCGGTGAGTGGAGAACGGGATTGGAGCGGAGGTAAATGTTAAGAATAATAATAATAAGAAGAAGAATAATAGTTAAGTGTTTTCACTCACCGTGTTTGTTCGTCTGTCTGTCCTGCACCGTCTGTTTAGTGTTTAGTCGTTTTGTATGTCTGTTTATTTTGGCGTCAAGTGCCGTGTCCCGTGTTTTTGTGTTTCAAACCTTTTATTTTCTGTTTATTAAATGCTGAGCGCGATCACGCGCCCAGCTTATACCAAACCACATCTCTCTGTTTATTGTGTTCCTGTTTCTGGTCTGACGCCACCCACTCCGGCCGTCTTTGTGACACGTGGTGTCTTCGTGGGATAGCCGCGCCTCCAAGCGTCAGACCGGGGTCTGGATTACAAAAAAAAAAAAAAAAAAAAAAAAAGTAAGAGCAAGAAGAGGGATGGGGAGAAAGAGCTGCAGGAAGCAGCAGAAGCAGTGGTCACCCCAACCAGCAGTAGCCACCCCACTGCCACCGGGTTCCCCACCGTCCCGAGAAATATGGGACTGGTTGGTGTACCCCGAGGGGGAAATGGAAGGCTGGAGAGACGGCTGCCGGGACCTGGAGGACCTCCTCGGGGGCCTCGAGGACCAAGGCTGGTGCATGGCCTGTGGGGTCCAAGGACACACGGTGGCGATCTGCCCCTTCCAAGGTGAGGAGGAGGAGGAACAGCAGCCCGGGTGTTACTGCTGTGCTGAGCCTGGGCATTCCCGCACCAACTGCCCCTGGTACCCCCTCGGACAGCTACCCCAACGATGCCCCATCTGCGGAGGTGAGCACTTCGTGGCCCACTGCCCTGTCCATCAGGAGAGGGAGGAGCAGGGGTCGCCTCAGTCTCCACCACCAGCAGGGGGAGGTAGACTGCTGCTCCCACCGCCCCAACCACAACTGCAACAGCGGCCAGAGGAGCCAGAGAACCTGTTCCCCTGGTGCACCTGGTGCGGAGAGGTGGATCACCGCTGGAGGGACTGCTCCGAGGTGCCACCGAGCTGGTGCGGGCGATGTGAGGAAGGGGGACATGACTGGTCAGGATGCCCCTATGCCAGCTCGCCAGTGCCCAAGCGGAAGGAGCCTGAACGTCCTACGCCTGAGTGGGAGGAGCCCGAACGTCCTACGCCTGAGTGGGAGGAGCCCGAACGTCCTACGCCTGAGTGGGAGGAGCCCGAACGTCCTACGCCTGAGTGGGAGGAGCCCGAACGTCCTACGCCTGAGTGGGAGGAGCCCGAACGTCCTACGCCTGAGTGGGAGGAGCCCGAACGTCCTACGCCTGAGTGGGAGGAGCCCGAACGTCCTACGCCTGAGTGGGAGGAGCCCGAACGTCCTACGCCTGAGTGGGGGGAGCCCGAGCGTCCACAGCCCAAGAGGGAGGAGTCGGTGCGTCCACAGCCCAAAAGGGAGGAGTCGGTGCGTCCACAGCCCAAAGGGAGGCAAGTCGGGGCTTCCACAGCTCTGGGACCCAAGCCACTAGCAGAGGGAAAATGCCTGCTGGTTCAGCCCCAAGAGCCGGAAGAGGAGGGGTTACAGGCCCAACCCCCTGGAAATTTTTGGGGGGGAGAGCGGCAGGAGGCTGGTGTCCCCCAGCAGCCTCTATTCATGCTGCTGAAGGCAGCACGGCGCGCACCAGCCCAGCCGCCACAGCGGAGGGAGCCAGCGCCGCCAGGAGCAGAGGAGCTGCCTCTGCCTCCGCCACCACCACCGCAAGGAGCAGAGGAGCTGGAGCTGCCTCTGCCTCCACCACCACCCGAGGGAGAGGAGCTGGAGCTGCCTCTGCCTCCACCATCTCCAGGAGCAGAGGAGCAGGAGCTGCCTCTGCCTCCGCCACCACCACTGCAAGGAGCAGAGGAGCAGGAGCTGCCTCTGCCTCCGCCACCACCACCGCCAGGAGCAGAGGAGCTGGAGCTGCCTCTGCCTCCACCACCGCCAGGAGCAGAGGAGCTGGAGCTGCCTCTGCCTCCACCACCGCCAGGAGCAGAGGAGCTGGAGCTGCCTCTGCCTCCACCACCGCCAGGAGCAGAGGAGCAGGAGCTGCCTCTGCTGCCCGTACCTCCGCAGGGAGTACGGTGGCCGGAGCCCCAGAAAGGGGAGCTGCCGGCCACGAAGGGGGACGAGGTCTGGAGACCACTTTCCCCAGCAGCAGTTTCGCTGCAGGAGTTCTTGTGGCCGGAGCCCCACAGGAGGGAGCTGCCGGCTACGAAGAAGGGGGAGGTCGGGGGACCACCTGCCCCCGCAGCTTTTTCGCTGCAGGACAGGACCAACAGGCTGTCAGCCGTGCCACTACCGGCAGGGGTGCTGACAGCATGGCCAGCCATGGGCCCACTGGAGCCTCCCTTCCCAGCCCGAGACTTTGTCCTGGACTGCTGGATTTTTAAGGGGGGAGGTGGCCGTTGAGGCCATGTGTGCTGCGCACAAGGGGGGGTATATGTGGCAAAGTGCCCCGCCCCTGTGTGCATTTGTGTGTTCTGTGTATGTATGTTGCGTGCGTATGTTAATGTCGGTGTATAGATTGGTACACGGGATATAAACGGGTCTGTATTTAAAAAGTGTAGAATTATATTTAGGCACGAGGATGGCACATCACTTCACGTGCAGATAAAATGTGTATAATGTGTGGCACGGGGTTGCACGTAATGAATTCACGTGCTGGGATTCAAGTGAATAATTAATTAGTAATTGAATCCCAGCACAACAGTATATATAGATGCACGTTTTAGTCACTGGGGGTTGGTGTTCGGTGAGTGGAGAACGGGATTGGAGCGGAGGTAAATGTTAAGAATAATAATAATAAGAAGAAGAATAATAGTTAAGTGTTTTCACTCACCGTGTTTGTTCGTCTGTCTGTCCTGCACCGTCTGTTTAGTGTTTAGTCGTTTTGTATGTCTGTTTATTTTGGCGTCAAGTGCCGTGTCCCGTGTTTTTGTGTTTCAAACCTTTTATTTTCTGTTTATTAAATGCTGAGCGCGATCACGCGCCCAGCTTATACCAAACCACATCTCTCTGTTTATTGTGTTCCTGTTTCTGGTCTGACGCCACCCACTCCGGCCGTCTTTGTGACACTCCCCTACAGTGCAGCGTGCTTCAAATGAACAAGCATGCCCTGTGAATGCCAACGGTGTCTCCCCTACAGTGCAGCGTACTTTAAATGAACAAGCATGCCCTGTGAATGCCAGCGGTGTCTCTCCTACAGTGCAGCGTGCTTTAAATGAACAAGCATGCCCTGTGAATGCCAGCGGTCTCTCCCCTACAGTGCAGCGTGCTTTAAATGAACAAGCATGCCATGTGAATGCCAACGATGTCTCCCCAACAGTGCAGCGTGATTTAAATGAACAAGCATGCCCTGTGAATGCCAGCGCTGTCTCCCCTACACAGTAGCGTTCTTTAAATGAACAAGCATGCCCTGTGAATGCCAACGGTGTCTCCCCTACAGTGCAGCCTGCGTACAGACAGTGGCATCACAGTACAGTAGATAACTCATATTGCAAGACAAATACACAAACAGCAACCTTCAGAGAGTCCTTCCACTGCAATGACTTTGTTATTTCACATGCAAGCAAGGTGCAATTAGTTACAGGGAAGAACAACATCTGCATTAGTTAACTGCATTAAAATCAAGACAATCATAGCTATAAAAAAGAATCATTAAATACAATGATTAACTACCTTAATAACAGTTACTCCGGGTTCAAATACAGTCAGCACTCACACATCAGTGAGGGTTAAATGAGTGTGACTGATTATTTCACCTGATTGTGTATGTAGGTGAGCATGTTGTAACCTGCCCCCTCCCACCCAACATCCCCCTGCCCAGCCCTGCACACACACACACACACACACACACACACACATACATTTCATTTGGAAAGAAAAAGTGTGACTTGGGTTTGAGGAACTGTACAGGGAGACCTATATTGTAGTGCATATTTCTCTTTTCTTTGGCATGTTTAACTATTTGAAGATGGTCCTCCTGTTCAGTTTTTCATCCAGAGGATCTTTCATTGATTCTTTCATTGAAATTTGTTAGCACACGTGTTGAGGGAATAACACAGCAGTACGTTTTTTTCAGGAAACACAAAGATAAAATGTAAAACATATATAGTTGAAAGGACTGTGTTTAAAATAAGTCGGCTTACATTTAGATGTACTGGATTGGTTTTGTTGGTACAGTACTATATTTTCAGCAGAAGTAGTATTTTAAATCAGAGCAATATTATTATTTTAAAAATATCACTTGCCAAAAGAGACGACACGTGGACTGTAATACAGAACATAACTGAGTGTGTGGGTTAGGGTTAAGGTCAGGGTTAGGGTTAGGGTGAGGTAGAAACTTTGTTTCCCTGAGAACCCCACACTTGGTTGGTTTTTCAGGGAAAGAAAGATGCACTGGCCATCTGGCTCTTTTTGGATTTCTTTCTTTGATTTTTTTTTGTTTTGGATCTCCTTTTCTAGTGTAGGTCTATCGTGGAGTTTCTAAGGTTCAGGCCTAGCAGCAAAGTTGTTTGTAGTTTGTTGATCCAGTCTTTTTCTCTCCATTTCCTTTCTCCGATTGTCCAGTTCTGGTTCCTCTCCAGCCCTGTAATTTTCAGAGATTCCAAGTTGTGTTGTAGAAAGTGTGCTACTAGAGGTGTTTGTGATTCTTTTTTGTGTTTGATATTATAGATGTGTTGTGTTAGTCTTACTCGGATAGTGTTGCCTGTTTCTCCAATGTAAATGATTTTGCATGTATCGCATTGTATTGCGTAGATGCAGTTCCTGCTGTTTTGTGTAAAGGTTTGTGGAATGTTGTATGTGATGCCTGTGGATTGGCTCCGGAGTGTGGAAAGTTGCTTGAAGTGTCGTGATGCTTTTGTTGGTTTGCGATTAAGTGAAGGCAGTTTACTAGACACTAAATAGTTGGTCAAGTTTTTTGTTTTTTCTGTAGGCTGAGATTATCTTGTGTCCTGTAAGAAGGTTGGTGTCTTGTAATTTGTTGGTTAGGTTTTGTTTTATCTGTGAATTAGCTGCCACACTAAAATGTGAGTAGGTAGTTATAAGTGGAATAATCTTTTTGTTCTCTCTAGCTTTTGTTCTAAGAAGGTTTTCCTTATTCCTCTGAGGAAGGAACGGGAGTACCCCCTTTGCCTGAGTGCGGTGAATAAGACTTTGGTAGCTGCCTGGAAGTCAGTGTGTTGTGTCCTAATTCTGTGGAATCTGAGTAGTTGTGATTTTATTAAACCACTAAACTTGTGTTTAGGGTGATAGTTGGTTTTGTGTAGTAGAGTGTGTGTGTCAGTTTCTTTAAAATATACTTTGGTGTCTAGTTGGTGTGTATGTGAAAAATGTGGTCCTTTGTAAGTGGTGGTGTCTAAAAAGTTTACTTCGCTGTTATGTGTGGTGCATTTTACCTTGATGGACTGGTGGTGTGTGTTAAGTAACAAGATGAAATTTGTAAATTCCTCCATGCTATGTGTCCAAGTGCCCCAAATGTCATCTAGGTACCTGAAATAGTGAGTTGGTCTGTGTGGGCATCTGGGGAGGATTGTTTCTTCCCAATCAGCCAAATAGATGGTAGCATATGAATTTTAATTTTTTCTAAGAAGTCATATGTGCCTTTAAGGTAGCTAGTGTGTTTGGTGGATAGGGGGTTAGGGTTTAGGGTTTAGGGTTAGGGTTAGGGTTAGGGTTTAGGGTTAGGGATTAGGGTTTAGGGTTAGGGTCACACTCGTTTCCGTGCTAAACACGCACAATAACTCGTGCCATTTAGTGCAGGTGTGGAATTACAACCCAGGAACGGTCTCGTTGTGTAGATTACACCCTTATCTGTATAACAATGCCCTACCTGAAACGATAGCACCTGGCGTTTCGTATTTATAGGGAAAATAAGAATTTTGCACCAAACCGCAACTTTACAAAACCCCATAGGATAACATTGAAATCCACAAAACACAATTGCTTTTTTTGAATAAAAACTCTGTTTTTCAACGGATTGGTCTCAAATTTGGTACACAATTGCTACCTATTACCCTGATACAGGAACTGTTTGAATGGTTTCCCTAGCACTTACTGTTCCAGAGAAATAAAAAAAAAGAAGTGAATTTGCATCTGCCAGTAATCTTTTTTTTTCTTCTTATAAATCAGTTTTTGCAGGATTCATTACAAGGCCACTGAATACTGTTAGAGACTAATTCTCTGATACTACAGCCATTTAAATGGAGCTTCTATCTGGTCGCACAGCTGAGAAACACTTAAAAAGGTTCTTATCAAATATGCTGCAATCTCTCGGTATGAGTCAATCTAAGGCAAGCTGCTGCATTTCAACCAAAAGCCCCATAAACCTGTGCTTCTAAATTTATTGTCTGCATATAATACAGGTACTCTGTAGCAATTTTCAGCCACCTACCACATTCGCTGATTCTTTGAGAGCCTGCCAAAGCTGTTCCAAATGCCCCATAGGCTTAAAGCAGCGGTCGCCTTAGTTGGATGGCAAAAAAGCTGAATTTTGCAGGAATCGCTCTAAAAACACTGGGCTCAGTTACAGGCTGTTAGTCTGATACTACAGCCCTTGAAATGGTGTTTCTACCTGGTTGCATGGCTTCAAAACTCTTCCAAATGTACTTTTTAAAGTATTTGAATGGTTGTCGACTCCACTTCTTAGGGGCTGCTGCCATCTACTGGTGGAAAATATTTATGACATCGGGGAAACCAACGCAAATGCTGTTACTCTTATTTGAATTGCTAAAAAAATCAGATTTCTGCAGGAATTCTTCTAAAACACTGCAGGTGTTTTTAGAACTATCGAAAAACGCTCAAACAGGTGATGTACATTGTAATGGACACCAGGTCTGAAAGGGTTAAGGACAGGGGGGCCTCCGCAGCGCTTGTGCAGGTGTTCCCCCGAGCTCGCGGAACTGCAACCGGGCCTCATAACACTCGTGCACCCGGGGGGGACGTGCATTTAATTAATTAATCGCTGTCCCGCCGTGCAGCTCCCCGGGGGCGGGGGGGACGAGCAAGTGTTCAGCCCGAGCTCGCGGAACTGCAACCCGGCCTCATAACACTCGTGCACCCGGGGGGGACGTGCAGGCATTTTTTTCCCCCAGCAGACGGGGGTCCCGGCCTTACACTCGGGCAGCTCCCCGGGGAATGTTAGAGGTCGTCGCCCCCGCTGCTGAGGCGCTAAAGTATCCGACTGCCTGGAGCGCTAAACCGGCTCCGATCGGTCAGCGGGGATCGCGGGGAGTTAGCCGTGAATGGAGCCTCCTGCTGCCTTGCCGCCGAGTTTGAAAATAGCTGGGAAATAAGCCCCATCCCTAGCGTGGCTTCGGCAGCCTCTCGCCACTTCAAGACGGACGGGACTCTGGTCATGTCACAAATCACATGACCAGAGGCCCGTCCAACGTGACGTTGCGGAAGTCTGCCGAAGACACAGCGGGGAGGGGCTTAACTCTCGGCTATTTTCGCTGGCCTCCGGGGCTGCTTCTAACGGGTCTCCGCAGCGCTTGTGCAGGTGTTCCCCCGAGCTCGCGGAACTGCAACCCGGCCTCATAACACCCGTGCTCCCGGGGGGGACGAGCAGGTGTTCAGCCCGAGCTCGCGGAACTGCAACCCGGCCTCATAACACCCGTGCTCCCGGGGGGGACGAGCAGGTGTTCAGCCCGAGCTCGCGGAACTGCAACCCGGCCTCATAACACTCGTGCACCCGGGGGGGACGAGCAAGTGTTCAGCCCGAGCTCGCGGAACTGCAACCCGGCCTCATAACACTCGTGCACCCGGGGGGACGTGCATTTAATTAATTAATCGCTGTCCCGCCGTGCAGCTCCCCGGGGGCGGGGGGGACGAGCAAGTGTTCAGCCCGAGCTCGCGGAACTGCAACCCGGCCTCATAACACCCGTGCTCCCGGGGGGGATGTGCATTTAATTAATTAATCGCTGTTCACCCGGGACGCGGGGCCCCGGCTAACCGCCGTGCAGCTCCCCGCACTGGGCTTGTGTCCCAGGCATCCATTCCCCTGCCCTGGCCGCATCCATGGCTGGTGAAAAGGATGGAGCATCCCAAAGCCCAGCATCCGGCTGGGATGCAAGTGCAGTCCCACTCCCAAGCTCTCCCACTCTCCAGCTCTCCCACTCTCCGTTGCAGGCACGCAGCTCCAGCTGTGGCCCATCAAAAGTGTGACTCTAGGTTAGGGTTAGGGTTAGGGTTAGGGTTAGGGTTAGGGTTAGGGTTAGGGTTAGGGTTAGGGTTAGGGTTAGGGTTAGGGTTAGGGTTAGGGTTAGGGTTAGGGTTAGGGTTAGGGTTAGGGTTAGGGTTAGGGTTAGGGTTAGGGTTAGGGTTAGGGTTAGGGTTAGGGTTAGGGTTAGGGTTAGGGTCACACTCGTTTCCGTGCTAAAGGTCTTGTTTTGTAGCTCGCAGTAATACCTTTACAGGCATACCTTGATTCAATTGATACCACCTGTGGTTATTTAAATATTAAAAAAAAAAAAAAAAAAAAAAAACCTGAACGGGACGTTTTTTCGCCAAATGTAAACGAAACCTATTTAAGGTCGTTATTTAGTGTAGCAGTCGAATAAAAACTCGAGTGCGGTGTTGTTTTGTAGCTTGCAATCATACCTATCCAACGATACCTCGTATGAGGTGGTAGCTCCAGGGGTTATTGAAATATTAATTTTAATGTGATTCCCATTGAAACGTATAGGCGTTTTCACCAGAAAACGTAAAAAACAGAAACGGAAAAAAGCTGAATTTTGTAGGAATCGCTCTAAAAACCCTGGGCTCAGTTACAGGCTGTTAGTCTGATACTACAGCCCTTGGAATGGTGTTTCTACCTGCTTGCATCGCTTCAAAATCCTTCCAAATGTACTTTTTCAAGGGGCCTGCAGTGCACTTAGAAGTGGCATTTAAGGACAGGGGCAGCGTCGGAACCGAAAGGCCCAGCAACCTGTGCTTTTCCACCACTTATCTGCATGTCCTACAGGTACTCTGTAGCAATTTTCAGCCACCTACCACATTCGCTGATTCTTTGAGAGCCTGCCAAAATTGTTACAAATGACCCATAGGCTTAAAGCAGCGGTCGCCTTAGTTGAATGGGAAAAAAGCTGAATTTTGTAGGAATCGCTCTAAAAACCCTGGGCTCAGTTACAGGCTGTTAGTCTGATACTACAGCCCTTGGAATGGTGTTTCTACCTGCTTGCATCGCTTCAAAATCCTTCCAAATGTACTTTTTCAAGGGGCCTGCAGTGCACTTAGAAGTGGCATTTAAGGACAGGGGCAGCGTCGGAACCGAAAGGCCCAGCAACCTGTGCTTTTCCACCACTTATCTGCATGTCCTACAGGTACTCTGTAGCAATTTTCAGCCCCCTACCACATTCGCTGATTCTTTGAGAGCCTGCCAAAATTGGCTTAAAAACTCATTAAAATGTACTTTTTCAAGTATTTGAATGGTTGCCGACTCCAATTCTAGGGGCTGCTGCCATCTACTGGTGGAAAATATTTATGACACCGGGGATGCAAATGCTGTTACTCTTATTTGAATTGCTCAAAAAAATCCGATTTCTGCGGGAATTCTTCTAAAAACACTGCAGGGGACGAGCAAGTGTTCAGCCGAGCTCGGGGAACGATAGCCCGGCTTCATAACACTCGTGCACCCGGGGGGGGGGCGTGCATTGAATGAATTCATTCATCGCTGTTCACACGGGACGCGGGACCAGGGCTAACCGCCGTGCAGGTCCCCCGGGGGACGCCGCAAGTGTTCAGCCGAGCTCGGGGAACGATAGCCGGGACCCATAACACTCGTGCACCCGGGGGGGGGCGTGCATTGAATGAATTCATTCATCGCTGTTCACACGGGACGCGGGACCAGGGCTAACCGCCGTGCAGGTCCCCCGGGGGACGCCGCAAGTGTTCAGCCGAGCTCGGGGAACGATAGCCCGGCTTCATAACACTCGTGCACCCGGGGGGGGGGCGTGCATTGAATGAATTCATTCATCGCTGTTCACACGGGACGCGGGACCAGGGCTAACCGCCGTGCAGGTCCCCCGGGGGACGCCGCAAGTGTTCAGCCGAGCTCGGGGAACGATAGCCCGGCTTCATAACACTCGTGCACCCGGGGGGGAAAGTGCATTGAATGAATTCATTCATCGCTGTTCACACGGGACGCGGGACCAGGGCTAACCGCCGCAAGTGTTCAGCCGAGCTCGCGGATCTCCAGCCGGGACCCATAACACTCGTGCACCCGGGGGGAAAGTGCATTTAATGAATTCATTCATCGCTGTTCCGCCGTGCAGCTCCCCGGGGGCGGGGGGGACGAGCAAGTGTTCAGCCCGAGCTCATAACACCCGTGCACACGGGGGGGACGTGCAGGTATTTTTTTCCCCCAGCAGACGGGGGTCCCGGCCTTACACTCGGGCAGCTCCCCGGGGAATGTTAGAGGTCGTCGCCCCCGCTGCTGAGGCGCTAAAGTATCCGACTGCCTGGAGCGCTAAACCGGCTCCGATCGGTCAGAGGGGACCGCGGGGAGTTAGCCGTGAATAGAGCGTCCTGCTGCCTTCTCGCCGGGTCCGAAAATAGCCGAGAGTTAAGCCTCTCCCCGCTGTGTCTTCGGCAAACTTCCGCAACGTCAGGATGGGCGGGCCTCTGGTCATGTGATTTATGACATGACATGACCAGAGGCCCGTCCCTCTTGAAGCGGCGAGTGGCTGACGAAGCCACGGCGGGGAGGGGCTTAACTCTCGGCTATTTTCGCTGGCCTTCGGGGCTGCTTCTAACGGGTCTCCGCAGCGGCGCTTGCGCAGGTGTTCAGCCGAGCTCGCGGATCTCCAGCCGGGACCCATAACACTCGTGCACCCGGGGGGGGGGTTAGGGTTAGGGTTAGGGTTAGGGTTAGGGTTAGGGTTAGGGTTAGGGTTAGGGTTAGGGTTAGGGTTAGGGTTAGGGTTAGGGTTAGGGTTAGGGTTAGGGTTAGGGTTAGGGTTAGGGTTAGGGTTAGGGTTAGGGTTAGGGTTAGGGTTAGGGTTAGGGTTAGGGTTAGGGTTAGGGTTAGGGTTAGGGTTAGGGTTAGGGTTAGGGTTAGGGTTAGGGTTAGGGTTAGGGTTAGGGTTAGGGTTAGGGTTAGGGTTAGGGTTA